>NW_026290128.1:0-6797 GCF_023373465.1 Oncorhynchus keta
TTCCCTGACACCCAAAAGTACTCGTTACATTTCGAGAGCTTAACAGGACAGAAAATGTTCCAATTCACAGACTTCTCAAGAGAACTCGCGGTCATCACAACTGTCTCTGATTTTCCAGGCTTACTAAACACAAATGCTTTGTTTGTAAATTATGTCAGTGTGCCCCTGGCTATCCATAAATAAAAATAGTGCTGTCTGGTTGGCATAATACAAGGAATTTGAAAAGGTTTAGCATTTACTTTTGATACTTAAGTATATTAAAAATAAAATACTTACTCAAGTAGTATTTTACTGGGTGACTTACCTTAATACTCAAGTAAAAGTATCTTTACATTTAATCAAGTATGACAATTGTGTACTTTTCCCACCACTGGATATAGAAATAGATCAGATTGGTCGAGGTTACTGTTGAGACTCTAAAAAGACAGTTTACCTTCCCACTGTGCTATTGTACGGGATTTGGCGCTGCGCTTTGAAGTGGATTTCATGACAGTCACAGTACAGTGCAGGTGGAGATGCTGTGGAACAGAGTACGGATTATATAAATCACTATTCACTACCGTTGTGGAAACATTTGTTTACCATAACATCATATAGCCTAACCGTGGCAGTGATTCGGGGGGACAGGAAAGCATCCACAGTAAAACGCAGGACATTTGACTCTCGGGAGAAGAACAGAGACTGACTGCCTTTCCGACTGCTGTCCACCATACATCTAAAACACATACACGCGGATATACCCACCACTAGAATAGATATAAATGCTATAGCTACATCAGTGTGTGAGAACGTAAGTGTTTGATTACCCAAAGTTGCGAATGACTTCATGGCGGGGTGTGGTATGTGGGTCCTTGGATGTTGTAACAAAGCAGGAATCAACAAACACACCCATCTCTGGGGATAAAAGCTGCGTAGGCTTTGAAGTACATTGGCTCCCCAAGCATGTAGCTCTCTTCTGACGACAATTGTTCCCATCTCTCTAGATGTTGAGAAAAAGATGTCCCCCTCATTCTCTGCACCTTAAATCAACTTACCAACTCTTGTAATGGGACATGTTTACTTACCATTGCATGCAGTGAGCCTAAAGATGCGTTTGCCATTCATACTCTTCAAGAGAGTGCGGTCATGCACCTCGGGTACATAACCAACTTTGTAGGAGTAGTGGAAACTTAAGGAAATAGATGGTAAACGGCAAAAAACACATTCACACAGTAGTAAGACTGAAGTAGAAATGTCTACTGTAGGCTAGTATATTGGGCACTATACCGGTTACATATGCACTGAATGGGGAGGTTCAGAGGTATGGCTCTTATCATTGGCCCTTGTGGTTCTGGAGAAAGGTGAAGTGAGCTGGAGTACACCAGCTGGCCATTCATGGTCTGGAAGTCATTAACAGAATAAAGAGTACATATTTTAGGGTCAGTTTAAGAGTGTGCTCCAAATGGATAGTGAGGGCAAAATGTATCCCAACACATCTTACCGTTTGAGTACTGCCACAGTCATTCAAGTCATAATGGAAGTAAAAGAAAAGTGGGGTGCCCAGGAAGAGCATGGAGGCCAGACACCTAAACCTGAGCTGACCTCTGTTGATGCGCACGGAGATCTGGTTGTACCCGCGGATTACGCACGGGAGAGAAGTGGTTGCGCTCTGGACTATTTTGTGGCGGAAGCAAGAGGTTGGTCAAGATACTGGGGAAACGTATTTTCCTGACGACTGGTCTGAACAAGTCCCAATCGACGACGGGAACCGCAGAGTGCTGGAACATGGGAAGGAAGTAGTATGGTGGTTCTGACCGAGGGGTACCGGTGGCATCGTCTTCCCCTATCCGAGGCCCGATCACCCCACGCACTGGTACATTGCCCAGGAGGTGCTGCTCCGCAAATTGGTAGTCTTGATGCTCTTGACCCTCCCATCTGTCAACGTTAAAATCAGCTTCCGCTAGTACTTGTGTGAATGGAAAGCCAGAAAAAATCCATACAAATAGACAAAACATCCACGCAACTTGTGCCATGTTCAACGTGACCAAAGCCGCAGAAGAAAAAATCCGTGTCCAGAGCGCCACGTGGACACACTATTGTTAGCAAACTAGTGACCATTCAAAGATTAATGTTGTAGACGCTTGATAATTGCGCTCAACTGGTTTTGGCGCAACAATTACGCACTTGGCACACACGGCGACGTTCGTTGCATGTAGGCTACTGGGCGTAGGTGATCAATTAATGATTCACTTCATATTTGCAATGATATATGAAAACGTATTATGCATAGCCTACAATGTTGTTACAATGTATGTAATTCACTTATCTTTCCACCAGATGCCAGTATAAAAACTGTGCTCTCAATTTTACTCAGTGACTTGTGTGAATACAACACTTAGCCTTCACCTGTTATATTCATATTCAATAACTCTCAACTAGGAAGAGCGCAAATGTGTTGGTGAACATGAGTCAAACGGTCCTAAATTGGTTCTAATTGCATGTCGTTTTATGGTATAGGTGACCCCACAGACAACCTTTGAACTAAACAGCATTTACCATTGACAATGGAATAGATAAACGGAGGATTGTGCTAATGTAAGCTGCGACCAAAGATACAGCTAGGGGCATAGAGTAGGCCTTCAGGGTAACAATAACCTGTCTTTAACACTTCCAGTAGCACGTGTTCATCAATCGTCACCTCTAGGAAGACACTTGTTCAAATACAGTGGAGACACGGTGTTCTCAGTGTACCCATTTGATTGTAAACCACTAATCAATGTATTTAGCTATAATGCTATGTTTACACTTACACTTTACTCAGAGCTGCCTGCTACTGTATATTGGCAACAATAAAATATTGTCACAAGAGTGCAAGACTATCCAATTGAAGAGACTGATTCCTAATAAGTTAATTAGTAGCAACACCAACTTTGTGGTTCTTCATAGACATCATCCCCACCACACCCAACCAACACCAGTTACTCAAGTACAAAAAAAGAATGAAATAACTTGAGGTCAAACGCAAATCTCAGATTTATTATGCCATGTCAGTGATCACTTAGCTTGCCACATCAACAGGTTGTCTTTGTGGTAGGCCTGCTACTGTATGCACATTGCTCAGATGAGGGTCTGTCGACTGAAAGCTGAAAAAAGCAGAAAGCTGTGATTTGCATTTGACCTTTGTGTGCAAAAGTATACTCTTTATTCTTATATATCCAACTTTATTCTTACCCAGTTTCCCCCATTCAGGCCCCCGCCCAGTGGCTGACTTAAACTAAGTCAGTGTTTTAATACCACCTTTAACTGTTACATTTAGTCAATGCCCAACTTTCACCAGCAGGAAGAAGGCAACCAAACAAAAAACAGAAGAAAACAGGTTCATCTTTACCTTTTCTTTTTCTTGTTAAATAGTAATAAATACATGAGATGCAGTGGTTTATTTTTTCAATTTTTTCTGAAGCAGGAGGGTTAAAAAGTTTCATTTTTATTTATTTATCTGTCTGTCTGTTTTCTTTAGCAGCAATCCGAACATGGTTGAAAGTGTAGATAGCAGCCGAGAGAGAAGTAGTTCACTTTTTTTTTGACTTGATGGCAAACAGCACTCACAGAGTGTCGTGAAGGAGGGAGGGAAGGGGAGAACAAAAGACAGGAGAAAGAAAAGAGGCCAGAGAAGTCAGTCACTGGGGCTGTAGGGGTAAGGAGGGCATGAAAGTGTCCCCTCATAAGTATGTACTCCTCCCTCCTGCTATATATTGCTCCCTCCCCCTCCCTTCCAACAGAAAAATGGGGCAGAGGAGAAGAGAGCGAGACAGAGAGAGCGAGCAAGATTTGGCTTAGCATATCCAGTTACTCCAACCCAAAATGTGTTACATTTCTGTAGTTTATGGTCCAAAACAAAATTGAGTAAGAAAAGACAGAGAGAAAGACAGAGAAAGAGGGTGAAAGAGTCTGGTTAGATGTTGAAGTAGAAGGCAGACTAATTTCTTTTTTTAAACAACAGGGAAGCATTTTGGTTTTCCTTGTGGCAAAATGTTTTGTTGTTTTTCATTGTTGAATCACTTCCTCCTTTTGTGTAGAAGTTCTGTTCCCCCTCTCCTCTTGAAAGCGTCTCACTTCGTCAAATGTTTCAGCCTCCTCATCGTATAGTTTCTCACTGTGTGGTGACTACGGTTTTTGTCATTTGCTTCATTTCATTTCTATGATCTGTTTCGTAGTTTCAGATATATAAGCCAGTGTCAAGCGAGAGAAGAAAATAAATGTAACAAAAGTGTGTGTGTTTCGGGGTGAGATATACTGAACTGAAAAACAAACTAAAAACACCCTAGTTTGTTTGTTTCTCTGTGTATGCACAAGTGTTTACTGTCCATTAGCTGGAAAAAAAACCTGTATAAATTAAAATGAATAAATAAACCACCTCTCAATTTAGCGCTCTTTCGATCTCCCCGCTTACCCTCCTCCTCATGTAGTGATGTTTAATAAATAAAACATGTACAATTAAACCTATACTTCAGAAAAACTAAACAAAAACAAAGAAAATAAAAAAGATTGAAAAAATAGCATAAGGGTACTCTCTCGTGCCTCCCTCTTCTTAACCAACAATTACCACTTTTCAAACCATTCATTTACCTTTGCGGTCTTCATTACCAGTGGCTTTGCAACCCTAGTTCTGCAGTCTTGTGTGTAAAATCAGTTATGGCATTCTGTTTAAATCTTCAATATACAGTGCCTTGCAAAAGTATTCATCCCCCTTGGCATTTTTCCCATTTTGTTGCATTACAACCTGTAATTTAAATGAATTTTTATTTGGATTTCATGTAATGGACATACACAAAATAGTCCAAATTGGTCAAGTGAAAAAGAAAAGAAAATATCACTTGTTTCAAAAAGAATTCAACAAAAATATAGAAAAGTGGTGTGTGCATATGCATTCACACTCTTGCTATGAAGCCCCAAAATAATATCTCTGGTGCAAACCAATTACCTTCAGAAGTCACATAATTATTTAATAAAGTCCACCTGTGTGCAATCTAGGTGTCACATGACTAGTCACGTGATCTCTATACATACACACCTGTTCTGAAAGGCCCCAGAGTCTGCAACACCACCAAGCGGCACCATGAAGACCAAGGAGCTCTCCCAACAGGTCAGGGACAAAGTTGTGGAGAAGTACAGATCAGGGTTGGGTTATAAAAAAATCTTAAACTTTGAACATCCTACAGAGCACTCATTAAATCCATTATAAACAAAATGGAAAGAATATGGTACCACAACAAATCTGCCAAAACTCACAGACCAGGTAAGGAGGGCATTAATCTGAGAGGCAAACAAAGAGACCAAAGATTACTCCTGAAGGAGCTGCAGAGCTCCACAGTGGAGATTGGAGTATCTGTCCATAGGACCACTTTAAGCCGTACACCCACAGAGCTGGGATTTACAGAAGAGTGGCCAAAAAAGCCATTGCTTAAAGAAAGAAATCATCACACATTTGGTGTTCACAAAAAGGCATGTGATGAGATTAAATGTAGGTTTTTACCATCAAGGAAAATGCTGTCTGGCGCAAAACACAACACCTCTCATCACCCAGAGAACATCAAATCAAATCAAATGTATTTATATAGCCCTTCGTACATCAGCTGATATCTCAAACTGCTGTACAGAAACCCAGCCTAAAACCCCAAACAGCAAGCAATGCAGGTGTAGAAGCACGGTGGCTAGGAAAAACTCCCTAGAAAGGCCAAAACCTAGGAAGAAACCTAGAGAGGAACCAGGCTATGTGGGGTGGCCAGTCCTCTTCTGGCTGTGCCGGGTGGAGATTATAACAGAACATGGCCAAGATGTTCAAATGTTCATAAATGACCAGCATGGTCGAATAATAGTAAGGCAGAACAGTTGAAACTGAGCAGCAGCATGGCCAGGTGGACTGGGGACAGCAAGGAGTCATCATGTCAGGTCGTCCTGGGGCACGGTCCTTGGGCTCAGGTCCTCCGAGAGAGAAAGAAAGAGAGAATTAGAGAGAGCATATGTGGGGTGGCCAGTCCTCTTCTGGCTGTGCCGGGTGGAGATTATAACAGAACATGGCCAAGATGTTCAAATGTTCATAAATGACCAGCATGGTCGAATAATAGTAAGGCAGAACAGTTGAAACTGAGCAGCAGCATGGCCAGGTGGACTGGGGACAGCAAGGAGTCATCATGTCAGGTAGTCCTGGGGCATGGTCCTAGGGCTCAGGTCAGCCCCATCACACTGTGGGGATGTTTTTCCATTGGCAGGGACTGGGAAACTGGTCAGAATTCTAAGGAATGATGGATGGCGCTAAATAGTGGGAAATTCTTGAGGGATACCTGTTTCAGTCTTCCAGAGATTTGAGACTAACATAGGTTCACCTTCCAGCAGGACAAGGACCTTAAGCATACTGCTAAAGCAACACTTGAGTGGTTTAAGGGGAAACATTTAAATGCCTCGGCATGGCCTAGTCACAGCCCAGACCTCAATCCAATTGAGAATCTGTGGTATGACTTAAAAATTGCTGTACACCAGCAGAACCCCATCCAACTTGAAGGAGCTGGAGCAGTTTTTCCATGAAGAATAGGCAAAAAGCCCAGTGGCTAGGTGTGCCAAGCTTATAGGGAGGGGGGGATTAGTTATGTAACCTCAAGTTTCCTGTTTTGTCTTATTTCTTGTTTGTTTCACAAATATGTTGCATCTTCAAAGTGGTAGGCACACAACCTTTGGGGATACCTGTACTTTACTATTTATATTGACAACTTTTTATTTTACTACAGATATTCCGAAGAAAAAACGCTTTACTCCCATACATG
>NW_026290129.1:0-71176 GCF_023373465.1 Oncorhynchus keta
CTGTACCATGGGATAGATGATATGTTGAGCTGTACCATGGGATAGATGATATGTTGAGCTGTACCATGGGATAGATGATATGTTGAGCTGTACCATGGGATAGATGATATGTTGAGCTGTACCATGGGATAGATGATATGTTGAGCTGTACCATGGGATAGATGATATGTTGAGCTGTACCATGGGATAGATGATATGTTGAGCTGTACCATGGGATAGATGATATGTTGAGCTGTACCATGGGATAGATGATATGTTGAGCTGTACCATGGGATAGATGATATGTTGAGCTGTACCATGGGATAGATGATATGATACCATGATAGATGATAGCTGTACCATGGGATAGATGATATGTTGAGCTGTACCATGGGATAGATGATATGTTGAGCTGTACCATGGGATAGATGATATGTTGAGCTGTACCATGGGATAGATGATATGTTGAGCTGTACCATGGGATAGATGATATGTTGAGCTGTACCATGGGATAGATGATATGTTGAGCTGTACCATGGGATAGATGATATGTTGTCCATGCTTTGTGTTGAGCTGTACCATGGGATAGACCCCTATCGAATATGAATATACAGTATGTACGTGTGGGGACTCTCTTGTTCCCCATCATTACAGGACAGGGTTTTCATGTTGTTCCAGTTCTGCTGCGACCTACTTACTATTTATTCAGAACAGACCTTCCCCTACAGTCACAGTGTGTCACAGCGTGCCAGCTCCTGGCATTGTTATTAATTCAAGCCTGATGTTGGCAGGGAAGAAGGCCTGGCTAGATAACAGGTCAAGCCTGAAGGTGGCAGGGAAGAAGGCCTGGCTAGATAACAGGTCAAGCCTGATGTTGGCAGGGAAGAAGGCCTGGCTAGATAACAGGTCAAGCCTGATGGCGGCAGGGAAGGAGGCCTGGCTAGATAACAGGTCAAGCCTGATGTTGGCAGGGAAGGAGGCCTGGCTAGATAACAGGTCAAGCCTGATGGTGGCAGGGAAGGAGGCCTGGCTAGATAACAGGTCAAGCCTGATGGTGGCAGGGAAGGAGGCCTGGCTAGATAACAGGTCAAGCCTGATGTTGGCAGGGAAGGAGGCCTGGCTAGATAACAGGTCAAGCCTGATGGTGGCAGGGAAGGAGGCCTGGCTAGATAACAGGTCAAGCCTGATGTTGGCAGGGAAGAAGGCCTGGCTAGATAACAGGGAAGAAGGCCTGGCTAGATGTTGGCAGGGAAGAAGGCCTGGCTAGATAACAGGTCAAGCCTGATGGTGGCAGGGAAGAAGGCCTGGCTAGATAACAGGTCAAGCCTGATGGTGGCAGGGAAGGAGGCCTGGCTAGATAACAGGTCAAGCCTGATGGTGGCAGGGAAGGAGGCCTGGCTAGATAACAGGTCAAGCCTGATGGTGGCAGGGAAGGAGGCCTGGCTAGATAACAGGTCAAGCCTGATGGTGGCAGGGAAGGAGGCCTGGCTAGATAACAGGTCAAGCCTGATGGTGGCAGGGAAGAAGGCCTGGCTAGATAACAGGTCAAGCCTGATGGTGGCAGGGAAGAAGGCCTGGCTAGATAACAGGTCAAGCCTGATGGTGGCAGGGAAGAAGGCCTGGCTAGATAACAGGTCAAGCCTGATGGTGGCAGGGAAGAAGGCCTGGCTAGATAACAGGTCAAGCCTGATGGTGGCAGGGAAGAAGGCCTGGCTAGATAACAGGTCAAGCCTGATGGTGGCAGGGAAGAAGGCCTGGCTAGATAACAGGTCAAGCCTGATGGTGGCAGGGAAGAAGGCCTGGCTAGATAACAGGTCAAGCCTGATGGTGGCAGGGAAGAAGGCCTGGCTAGATAACAGGTCAAGCCTGATGGTGGCAGGGAAGAAGGCCTGGCTAGATAACAGGTCAAGCCTGATGTTGGCAGGGAAGAAGGCCTGGCTAGATAACAGGTCAAGCCTGATGTTGGCAGGGAAGAAGGCCTGGCTAGATAACAGGTCAAGCCTGATGGTGGCAGGGAAGAAGGCCTGGCTAGATAACAGGTCAAGCCTGATGGTGGCAGGGAAGGAGGCCTGGCTAGATAACAGGTCAAGCCTGATGGTGGCAGGGAAGAAGGCCTGGCTAGATAACAGGTCAAGCCTGATGGTGGCAGGGAAGAAGGCCTGGCTAGATAACAGGTCAAGCCTGATGTTGGCAGGGAAGAAGGCCTGGCTAGATAACAGGTCAAGCCTGATGGTGGCAGGGAAGAAGGCCTGGCTAGATAACAGGTCAAGCCTGATGGTGGCAGGGAAGAAGGCCTGGCTAGATAACAGGTCAAGCCTGATGGTGGCAGGAAGGAGGCCTGGCTAGATAACAGGTCAAGCCTGATGGTGGCAGGGAAGAAGGCCTGGCTAGATAACAGGTCAAGCCTGATGGTGGCAGGAAGAAGGCCTGGCTAGATAACAGGTCAAGCCTGATGGTGGCAGGGAAGAAGGCCTGGCTAGATAACAGGTCAAGCCTGATGTTGGCAGGGAAGAAGGCCTGGCTAGATAACAGGTCAAGCCTGATGGTGGCAGGGATGAAGGCCTGGCTAGATAACAGGTCAAGCCTGATGGTGGCAGGGGAAGAAGGCCTGGCTAGATAACAGGTCAAGCCTGATGGTGGCAGGGAAGGAGGCCTGGCTAGATAACAGGTCAAGCCTGATGGTGGCAGGGAAGAAGGCCTGGCTAGATAACAGGTCAAGCCTGATGGTGGCAGGGAAGGAGGCCTGGCTAGATAACAGGTCAAGCCTGATGGTGGCAGGGAAGAAGGCCTGGCTAGATAACAGGTCAAGCCTGATCGTGGCAGGGAAGAAGGCCTGGCTAGATAACAGGTCAAGCCTGATGGTGGCAGGGAAGAAGGCCTGGCTAGATAACAGGTCAAGCCTGATGGCGGCAGGGAAGAAGGCCTGGCTAGATGGTGGCAGGGAAGAAGGCCTGGCTAGATAACAGGTCAAGCCTGATGGTGGCAGGGAAGAAGGCCTGGCTAGATAACAGGTCAAGCCTGAAGGTGGCAGGGAAGAAGGCCTGGCTAGATAACAGGTCAAGCCTGATGGCGGCAGGGAAGAAGGCCTGGCTAGATAACAGGTCAAGCCTGATGGCGGCAGGGAAGACTGTCATTGTACAGGCCACCTACGTGTGTGTGTGTGTGTGTGTGTGTGTAGCAGGCCTGCATGGTGTGTGAGTAAATTGAAGGGCTGGTGTGTGTGATGATGAATGACTTTTCCATTCTGTCTCTGGTATATTAACCACCCCCCCCCCACCTCACTGATTATTGTAATTGCTTTCTGCCTGTGTAGTAGGGAGTGTCTCTCTCTCTCTCACACACACACACACACACACACACACACACACACACACACACACACACACACACACACACACACACACACACACACACACACACACACACACACACACACACACACACGGTTGTTAATTAGGAAGTGAGCCACACTGGGCTCCTTCCCAAATAGTACCCTATTCCCTGTTTACTGCAGGGCCCATAAGGTGCTATTGGGACATCGTTGGGATGGGAGAGTGGCTTAAAACCATACAAAGCATGTCTGGGGTTGGAAAACTCAAAGCAGATAGAAATTGCCATGAGCCAGGTCACACCAATCAATGGTTTATTAATTAGCCGTGTGTGTGTGTGTGTGTGTGTGAGAGAGAGAGAGAGAAACTGATAGTCAGTTTGTGATGTAGGGCAATGGGCCCTGACCTGAGTCCTGGTGTGTGTTCTGGGTAACCTCCTCTGTGGAACATCGATCTGGGGGGGTCTGTTGTTCCGACTGGGGGGGTCTGTTGTTCCTACTGGGGGTCTGTTGTTCCGACTGGGGGGTCTGTTGTTCCGACTGGGGGTCTGTTGTTCCGACTGGGGGGGTCTGTTGTTCCGACTGGGGGTCTGTAGTTCCGACTGGGGGTCTGTTGATCCGACTGGGGTTCTGTTCTAACGGGGTCTTCTTGTGTTCTCAGAGACCCAATGCGCTGGAGTTGCAGAAAGTGACTGATGGAGAGGAGGAGGAGAGAGATGGAGGGATGGACTCTAACTCTGCAGGGGAGGAGGACTTGAAGACTCCAGACGAGGGCTTCATGGGCATGACGCCTCTACTACAAGCCCACCACGCCATGGAGAAGATGGAGGAGTTTGTTCACAAGGTCAGTCTCTTTCTCTCTCACACACACACTCCCACACACACACACACACACACTGGTCCCCCCCCTAAGTCTCACCTTGGACATACACTACATGACCAAGAGTATGTGGACTAACCAGTACCCCCTCACATTGACTCTGTACCGGTTCCCCCATCACATTGACTCTGCACCGGTTCCCCCTGCACATTGACTCTGCACCGGTTCCCCCATCACATTGACTCTGCACCGGTTCCCCCATCACATTGACTCTGCACCGGTTCCCCCTGCACATTGACTCTGCACCGGTTCCCCCATCACATTGACTCTGCACCGGTTCCCCCCTCACATTGACTCTGCACCGGTTCCCCCATCACATTGACTCTGCACCGGTTCCCCCATCACATTGACTCTGCACCGGTTCCCCCCGCACATTGACTCTGCACCGGTTCCCCCCGCACATTGACTCTGCACGGTTCCCCCACATTGACTCTGCACGGTTCCCCGCACATTGACTCTGCACGGTTCCCCCGCACATTGACTCTGCACCGGTTCCCCCTGCACATTGACTCTGCACGGGTTCCCCCGCACATTGACTCTGACGGTTCACATTGACTCTGCACGGGTTCCCCCTGCACATTGACTCTGCACGGGTTCCCCCTGCACATTGACTCTGCACGTGTTCCCCCTGCACATTGACTCTGCACCGGTTCCCTCTGTACAGCCTTTTCTCTGTAAAGTGCACCACTTTTGATGAGGGGGACATTTAGACCAGTTTATTCAGCCTGTCATTATCACAGAGGTTTGTTAATCTCTCTCTGTCACCCCAGTGGGTTATGTGGCATGATTGTCATGTTCAGTAGGGAGAAAAAAAAACATTTGAAACAGGGAGGTTCTATACATTAACTTATCCAATAGAACAAATGTGTCTGTTGCTAAATTTTTAGCTGTGTGTGTCTGTTGCTAAATGTTTAGCTGTGTGTGTCTGGTGCTAAATGTTTTGCTGTGTGTGTCTGTTGCTAAATGTTTAGCTGTGTGTGTCTGTTGCTAAATGTTTTGCTGTGTGTGTCTGGTGCTAAATGTTTTGCTGTGTGTCTGGTGCTAAATGTTTTGCTGTGTGTCTGGTGCTAAATGTTTAGCTGTGTGTCTGGTGCTAAATGTTTAGCTGTGTGTGTCTGTTGATAAATGTTTAGCTGTGTGTGTCTGTTGATAAATGTTTAGCTGTGTGTGTCTGTTGATAAATGTTTAGCTGTGTGTGTCTGTTGATAAATGTTTAGCTGTGTGTGTCTGTTGATAAATGTTTAGCTGTGTGTGTCTGTTGATAAATGTTTAGCTGTGTGTGTCTGTTGATAAATGTTTAGCTGTGTGTGTCTGTTGATAAATGTTTAGCTGTGTGTGTCTGTTGATAAATGTTTAGCTGTGTGTGTCTGTTAAATGTTTAGCTGTGTGTGTCTGTTGATAAATGTTTAGCTGTGTGTGTCTGTTGATAAATGTTTTGCTGTGTGTGTCTGTTGATAAATGTTTAGCTGTGTGTGTCTGGTGCTAAATGTTTAGCTGTGTGTGTCTGTTGCTAAATGTTTTGCTGTGTGTCTCTGTTGCTAAATGTTTTGCTGTGTGTGTCTGGTGCTAAATGTTTTGCTGTGTGTGTCTGGTGCTAAATGTTTTGCTGTGTGTGTCTGGTGCTAAATGTTTTGCTGTGTGTGTCTGGTGCTAAATGTTTTGCTGTGTGTGTCTGGTGCTAAATGTTTTGCTGTGTGTGTCTGGTGCTAAATGTTTTGCTGTGCTAAATGTTTAGCTGTGTGTGTCTGTTGCTAAATGTTTAGCTGTGTGTGTCTGGTGCTAAATGTTTTGCTGTGTGTGTCTGGTGCTAAATGTTTTGCTGTGTGTGTCTGGTGCTAAATGTTTTGCTGTGTGTGTCTGGTGCTAAATGTTTTGCTGTGTGTGTCTGGTGCTAAATGTTTAGCTGTGTGTGTCTGGTGCTAAATGTTTAGCTGTGTGTGTCTGGTGCTAAATGTTTAGCTGTGTGTGTCTGGTGCTAAATGTTTAGCTGTGTGTCTGGTGCTAAATGTTTAGCTGTGTGTGTCTGTTGCTAAATGTTTAGCTGTGTGTGTCTGTTGCTAAATGTTTTGCTGTGTGTGTCTGTTGCTAAATGTTTTGCTGTGTGTGTCTGTTGCTAAATGTTTAGCTGTGTGTGTCTGTTGCTAAATGTTTAGCTGTGTGTGTCTGTTGCTAAATGTTTAGCTGTGTGTGTCTGTTGCTAAATGTTTAGCTGTGTGTGTCTGTTGCTAAATGTTTAGCTGTGTGTGTCTGTTGCTAAATGTTTAGCTGTGTGTGTCTGTTGCTAAATGTTTAGCTGTGTGTGTCTGTTGCTAAATGTTTAGCTGTGTGTGTCTGTTGCTAAATGTTTAGCTGTGTGTGTCTGTTGCTAAATGTTTAGCTGTGTGTGTGTCTGTTTCTAAATGTTTAGCTGTGTGTGTCTGTTGCTAAATGTTTTGCTGTGTGTGTCTGTTGCTAAATGTTTTGCTGTGTGTGCCCGACTGAACACGGCCCTGCAATATGTACTCTGTGATGCCTAACCTCTAGAACGGGGGCCAACTAGAAATGGACCTACGCTGCTCACAATCCCTCAGTTGATGGAGACAGACATCTAACTTGTGCTGAAATGGCAAACAGCAGGCTTTCAATTACAGAAATAAATCACTTGATGACTCAGAATTAGACAACAACAACTGTTTCTCGCTCTCTCCTGTGCCCACCCCTATAGGCTCTGGTATATAGTAGTGCACTATATAGGGAATAGGGCCCTGGTCTACAGTAGTGCACTATATAGGGAATAGGGCTCTGGTCTAAAGTAGTGCACTATATAGGGAATAGGGCTCTGGTCTACAGTAGTGCACTATATAGGGAATAGGGCCCTGGTCTACAGTAGTGCACTATATGGGGAATAGGGCTCTGGTCTAAAGTAGTGCACTATATAGGGAATAGGGCCCTGGTCTACAGTAGTGCACTATATAGGGAATAGGGCCCTGGTCTACAGTAGTGCACTATATAGGGAATAGGGCTCTGGTCTAAAGTAGTGCACTATATAGGGAATAGGGCTCTGGTCTAAAGTAGTGCACTATATAGGGAATAGGGCTCTGGTCTAATGTAGTGCACTATATAGGGAATAGGGCTCTGGTCTAAAGTAGTGTACTATATAGGGAAGAGGGCTCTGGTCTAAAGTGATGCACTACATAGGGAATAGGGCTCTGGTCTAAAGTAGTGCACTATATAGGGAATAGGGCTCTGGTCTAAAGTAGTGCACTATATAGGGAATAGGGCTCTGGTCTAAAGTGATGCACTACATAGGGAATAGGGCTCTGGTCTAAAGTAGTGCACTATATAGGGAATAGGGTGCCATTAGGGACCTGTGTGTTCCTTCTCTCCTCTAACACTGTACACACAGATATTACATAGGGAGGCCTGTGGAACAGTAGTCTAACACAGATATTACATAGACTACTGTTCCACGGCCTCCCTAACACGGATATTACATAGACTACTGTTCCACGGGCCTCCCTAACACAGATATTACATAGACTACTGTTCCACAGGCCTCCCTAACACAGATATTACATAGACTACTGTTCCACGGGCCTCCCTAACACAGATATTACATAGACTACTGTTCCACAGGCCTCCCTAACACGGATATTACATAGACTACTGTTCCACAGGCCTCCCTAACACAGATATTACATAGGGAGGCCTGTGGAACAGTAGTCTAACACAGATATTACATAGACTACTGTTCCACGGGCCTCCCTAACACAGATATTACATAGACTACTGTTCCACAGGCCTCCCTAACACGGATATTACATAGACTACTGTTCCACAGGCCTCCCTAACACGGATATTACATAGACTACTGTTCCACAGGCCTCCCTAACACGGATATTACATAGACTACTGTTCCACAGGCCTCCCTAACACGGATATTACATAGACTACTGTTCCACGGCCTCCCTAACACAGATATTATCCAGGTGTCCCTCCCGAACACAGATATTATCCAGGTGTCCCTCCCTAACACAGATATTATCCAGGTGTCCCTCCCTAACACAGATATTATCCGGGTGTCCCTCCCTAACACAGATATTATCCGGGTGTCCCTCCCTAACACAGATATTATCCGGGTGTCCCTCCCTAACACAGATATTATCCGGGTTTCCCCTCCCTAACACAGATATTATCCAGGTGTCCCTCCCTAACACAGATATTATCCAGGTGTCCCTCCCTAACACAGATATTATCCGGGTGTCCCTCCCTAACACAGATATTATCCGGGTGTCCCTCCCGAACACAGATATTATCCAGGTGTCCCTCCCTAACACAGATATTATCCGGGTGTCCCTCCCTAACACAGATATTATCCGGGTGTCCCTCCCTAACACAGATATTATCCAGGTGTCCCTCCCTAACACAGATATTATCCGGGTTTCCCCTCCCTAACACAGATATTATCCAGGTGTCCCTCCCTAACACAGATATTATCCAGGTGTCCCTCCCTAACACAGATATTATCCGGGTGTCCCTCCCTAACACAGATATTATCCGGGTGTCCCTCCCTAACACAGATATTATCCGGGTGTCCCTCCCTAACACAGATATTATCCGGGTGTCCCTCCCTAACACAGATATTATCCGGGTGTCCCTCCCTAACACAGATATTATCCGGGTGTCCCTCCTAACACAGATATTATCCGGTGTCCCTCCCTAACACAGATATTATCCGGGTGTCCCTCCCTAACACAGATATTATCCGGGTGTCCCTCCCTAACACAGATATTATCCGGGTGTCCCTCCCTAACACAGATATTATCCGGGTGTCCCTCCCTAACACAGATATTATCCGGGTGTCCCTCCCTAACACAGATATTATCCGGGTGTCCCTCCCGAACACAGATATGATCCGGTGTCCCTCCCTAACACAGATATTATCCGGGTGTCCTCCCGAACACAGATATTATCCGGGTGTCCCTCCCGAACACAGATATTATCCGGGTGTCCCTCCCTAACACAGATATTATCCGGGTGTCCCTCCCTAACACAGATATTATCCATGTGTCCCTCCCTAACACAGATATTATCCGGGTGTCCCTCCCTAACACAGATATTATCCGGGTGTCCCTCCCTAACACAGATATTATCCGGTGTCCCTCCCTAACACAGATATTATCCGGGTGTCCCTCCCTAACACAGATATTATCCGGGTGTCCCTCCCTAACACAGATATTATCCGGGTGTCCCTCCCTAACACAGATATTATCCGGTGTCCCTCCCTAACACAGATATTATGCGGGTGTCCCTCCCTAACACAGATATTATCCGGGTGTCCCTCCCTAACACAGATATTATCCGGGTGTCCCTCCCTAACACAGATATTATCCGGGTGTCCCTCCCTAACACAGATATTATCCGGGTTTCCCTCCCTAACACAGATATTATCCGGGTTTCCCTCCCTAACACAGATATTATCCAGGTGTCCCTCCCTAACACAGATATTATCCAGGTGTCCCTCCCTAACACAGATATGATCCGGGTGTTCATTCACCCTGAACATCAAATGGAAATGAGAGAGAAACACTTGAAAGAGAACACTCTTTTTATTCCCCTCGGTTGTGTCATTTTATTTGTAACTCAAGTTCAATCCCGCGTCGGAGGAAAACCTAATGAAGTGCTTTTCCGCGCCTCTTCCCTGTCTTCTCCCCAGGTGTGGGAAGGCCGGTGGCGAGTCATTCCTCATGACGTGCTGCCTGAGTGGCTGAAGGATAACGAGTATCTCCGCCACGGGCACCGGCCGCCCATGCCCTCCTTCAGGGCCTGCTTCAAGAGCATCTTCAGGATCCACACTGAGACTGGCAACATCTGGACTCACCTGCTGGGTAAGAGAGTGGTGGGGGTGGGACACAATCACTGACACACACCAAGCTAGTCACCTGCTGGGTAAGAGAGTGGTGGGGGTGGGACACAATCACTGACACACACCAAGCTAGTCACCTGCTGGGTAAGAGAGTGGTGGGGGTGGGACACAATCACTGACACACACCAAGCTAGTCACCTGCTGGGTAAGAGAGTGGTTGGGGGCACAATCACTGACACACACCAAGCTAGTCACCTGCTGGGTAAGAGAGTGGTGGGGGTGGGACACAATCACTGACACACACCAAGCTAGTCACCTGCTGGGTAAGAGAGTGGTGGGGGTGGGACACAATCACTGACACACACCAAGCTAGTCACCTGCTGGGTAAGAGAGTGGTGGGGGTGGGACACAATCACTGACACACACCAAGCTAGTCACCTGCTGGGTAAGAGAGTGGTGGGGGTGGGGCACAATCACTGACACACACCAAGCTAGCATTTAAATTGAAATATATTTTTCAAACAAAGCTAGTAAATGAATGTCATGTGATGGTGACATTTACTTTGGTTTGAGTGACGTAACAGCTAAATAGGTCACACTACACCCTTAGAAACCCACAGCTAATTACATCATGCTACACCCTTAGAAACTCACAGCTAATTAGATCACACTACACCCGTAGAAACCCACAGCTAATTAGGTCACACTACACCCTTAGAAACCCACAGCTAATTAGATCACACTACACCCTTAGAAACCCACAGCTAATTAGATCACACTACACCCTTAGAAACCCACAGCTAATTAGATCACACTACACCCTTATAAATCCACAGCTAAGTAGATCACGCTACACCCTTATAAACCCACAGCTAATTAGATCACACTACACCCTTATAAACCCACAGCTAATTAGATCACACTACACCCTTAGAAACCCACAGCTAATTAGATCACACTACACCCTTAGAAACCCACAGCTAATTAGATCACACTACACCCTTATAAACCCACAGCTAATTAGATCACACTACACCCTTAGAAACCCACAGGGTGGGGGGTAGTAGAGGTGCACAGCTGAGCCAGACACGGAGGATAAAACAGTGTTTAATACTATGTGTTGTCTCTTAACAGAGTAGCATGGTTAATCTGCCATGTTGTAACGTCCTGCCCTAATCACTAGTAATGGCGTTAACGTTCCCCGCTCTCTGCTCTCTGCTCGAGCACTCTGCTGCTTCCATCCTGACGGGTTTAAGACACACACACACACACACACAGACACACACACAGACACAGACACAGACACAGACACAGAGAGAGACACAGAGAGAGAGAGAGAGAGTCAGACTAAGGACCAGCCAATACACAGACTAACATGAGGTCCCTGCTCACACGTGCAGAAATGGTAGAATAATATTGGAGCACAGGGCACACACAGACTCTCTTCCGCTCCAGAGCAGATGCGTTGGGCATTAAATAAGGACAGGACCTCTGAGTAAACGGAGAACTGAGTATTCACATAGACCCATTTAGCTGGGTTAGGGTTGGACCCATTTTAGATTGGGTTAGGGTTGGACCCATTTTAGCTGGGTTAGGGTTGGACCCATTTTAGCTGGGTTAGGGTTGGACCAATTTTAGATTGGGTTAGGGTTGGACCAATTTTAGATTGGGTTAGGGTTGGACCAATTTTAGATTGGGTTAGGGTTGGACCCATTTTAGATTGGGTTAGGGTTGGACCCATTTTAGATTGGGTTAGGGTTGGACCCATTTTAGATTGGGTTAGGGTTGGACCCATTTAGATGGATTTGGTTTGGACCCATTTTAGATTGGGTTAGGGTTGGACCCATTTAGATGGGTTAGGGTTGGACCCATTTAGATGGGTTAGGGTTGGAACCATTTAGACTGGGTTGGGACCCATTTTAGACTGGGTTAGGGTTTGGGTTGGACCCATTTAGATGGATTGGGTTGGACCCATTTTAGATTGGGTTAGGGTTGGACCCATTTAGATGGGTTAGGGTTGGACCCATTTAGATGGGTTAGGGTTGGACCCATTTAGCTGGGTTAGGGTTGGACCCATTTTAGATTGGGTTAGGGTTGGACCCATTTTAGACTGGGTTAGGGTTGGACCCATTTTAGACTGGGTTAGGGTTGGACCCATTTTAGACTGGGTTAGGGTTGGACCCATTTTAGACTGGGTTAGGGTTGGACCCATTTTAGACTGGGTTAGGGTTGGACCCATTTTAGACTGGGTTAGGGTTGGACCCATTTTAGACTGGGTTAGGGTTGGACCCATTTTAGACTGGGTTAGGGTTGGACCCATTTTAGACTGGGTTAGGGGTTAGACTGGGTTAGGGTTGGACCCATTTTAGACTGGGTTGGGTTACTGGGGGTTGGACCCATTTAGATGGTTGGACCCATTTTTTGGGTTGGACCCATTTTAGATTGGGTTAGGGTTGGACCCATTTTAGATTGGGTTAGGGTTGGACCCATTTTAGATTGGGTTAGGGTTGGACCCATTTAGACTGGGTTGGGTTGGGTTATTGGGGGTTGGACCCATTTAGATGGGTTAGGGTTGGACCCATTTAGATGGGTTAGGGTTGGACCCATTTTTTAGATTTTGATTGGGTTAGGGTTGGACCCATTTTAGACTGGGTTAGGGTTGGACCCATTTTAGACTGGGTTAGGGTTGGACCCATTTTAGGACTGGGTTAGGGTTGGACCCATTTTAGACTGGGTTAGGGTTGGACCCATTTTAGACTGGGTTAGGGTTGGACCCATTTTAGACTGGGTTAGGGTTGGACCCATTTTTTAGACCCTGGGTTAGGGTTGGACCCATTTTTTTAGGGTTGGACCCTGGGTTAGGGTTGGACCCATTTTAGACTGGGTTAGGGTTGGACCCATTTTAGACTAGGGGACCCATTTTAGGGTTGGACCCATTTTAGACTGGGTTAGGGTTGGACCCATTTTAGACTGGGTTACTGGGTTGGACCCATTTTAGACTGGGTTAGGGTTGGACCCATTTTAGTTTGGACCCATTTGGGTTGGACCCATTTTTTAGATTGATTTTGGGTTGGACCCATTTTAGAGATTGGGTTGGACCCATTTTAGACTGGGGGTTGGAACCATTTAGATGGGTTTGACCCATTTAGGTTAGGTTGGACCCATTTTAGATTGGGTTAGGGTTGGACCCATTTTAGATTGGGTTAGGGTTGGACCCATTTTAGATTGGGTTAGGGTTGGACCCATTTAGATGGGTTAGGGTTGGACCCATTTAGCTGGGTTAGGGTTGGACCCATTTTAGATTGGGTTAGGGTTGGACCCATTTTAGACTGGGTTAGGGTTGGACCCGGGTTAGGGTTGGACCCATTTTAGACTGGGTTAGGGTTGGACCCATTTTAGACTGGGTTAGGGTTGGACCCATTTTAGACTGGGTTAGGGTTAGACCCATTTAGCTGGCAGCCCTCCATAGCTTTGTCCTGGTGAGCATCCAACAGAACAAAGAACACACACAACAACAACCTATCATTGTAGCCAGGGGTCAGGAGTCTCTGCCTGACCTTGGGATTTTACCAGGCCTCTTTAGGCCTAGAACATTCTTGGACCCAGAGTTTTTCCCTGGTTATGGTAGTCAGGAAAAACTCCAGGTCTGAGTCATTAGATAGTAAATATAAACAGATATGAGGAAGAGAGAGAGACAGTCATCTGAAAGCAGGGAGATGAGACCGCATGACAGTCACATTAGTCAAGAAAAACTCCAGCCCCCAATCACAATAACAATGGAACCACAGACGGATGTAGTAGGATGTAGAAACCGTAGTACAACAGTTGTCTGAAAGCAGAAAGAAGCCCACTGTCCTTTTGAGAATGGGGACAGGAGGAGGTCTGACGGGGTCTACATACCCACTGAGGTCTGACGGGGTCTACATACCCACTGAGGTCTGACGGGGTCTACATACCCACTGAGGTCTGACGGGGTCTACACACCCACTGAGGTCTGACGGGGTCTACACACCCACTGAGGTCTGACGGGGTCTACACACCCACTGAGGTCTGACGGGGTCTACGCACCCACTGAGGTCTGACGGGGTCTACACACCCACTGAGGTCTGACGGGGTCTACACACCCACTGAGGTCTGACGGGGTCTACGCACCCACTGAGGTCTGACGGGGTCTACACACCCACTGAGGTCTGACGGGGTCTACGCACCCACTGAGGTCTGACGGGGTCTACATACCCACTGAGGTCTGACGGGGTCTACGCACCCACTGAGGTCTGACGGGGTCTACGCACCCACTGAGGTCTGACGGGGTCTACGCACCCACTGAGGTCTGACGGGGTCTACGCACCCACTGAGGTCTGACGGGGTCTACGCACCCACTGAGGTCTGACGGGGTCTACGCACCCACTGAGGTCTGACGGGGTCTACGCACCCACTGAGGTCTGACGGGGTCTACGCACCCACTGAGGTCTGACGGGGTCTACGCACCCACTGAGGTCTGACGGGGTCTACGCACCCACTGAGGTCTGACGGGGTCTACGCACCCACTGAGGTCTGACGGGGTCTACGCACCCACTGAGGTCTGACGGGGTCTACCCACCCACTGAGGTCTGACGGGGTCTACGCACTGAGTTCAGTGTGGCTGGCAGAGGGAATTAACTCACTGTATTTATCTCATCTGGTGAATCTGTTGCGTAGTGTGACTCAGATTACTGACTCACCCCGGGGGGAATAACCTTTTGGTTTTGGCTCTAGCACTACACAGCTGATTCAAATCATCAAAGTTTGATGTGTTGTTTATTTCAATCAGCTGTGTGATGCTGGTTAAACACCGAAACCTGTACCCAGAGGGGGCCCCAGGACCCGGTTTGAGAAACTCTGGACTAGAGGACAAGTAGAGGACACATCCCCCCCCCTCCAGCTGTAGAGGACACACTCATATTGTTACTCAGCCTGACTGAATCGAGGGGGGGGGCACCCATCACACCTCATGTTCACACAAACAAAGTGCGTTCTCTACCCACCACTACCACCTAGTGTTCACTTTTAGTATCACAACTCAGATCGTTTAGTCTCTTCCCACAGTCACTGACAAGCGAGACTACAAATTAGGATATAAATCAGACATGTTTTTATAAATCTATACTATCTGTGACAAAACTCAGTAAAGTTGAGCTGGCTAGGATTCAATATGTATACAACTGATAGATCAGACTGACTCTTTCTCTCCCCTTCCCTCCATCTCATCTCTCTCCCCTTCCCTCCATCTCATCTCTCTCCCCTTCCCTCCCTCCCTCCTCTCACCCCTTCCCTCCCTCCCTCCATCTCATCTCTCTCCCCTTCCCTCCCTCCCTCTCATCTCTCTCCCCTTCCCTCCCTCCATCTCATCTCATCCCTTCCCTCCCTCCCCCTCCATCTCATCTCCTCCCTCCCCTTCCCTCCCTCCCCCTCCATCTCATCTCTCTCCCTTCCCTCCCTCCATCTCATCTCATCTCTCTCCCTTCCCCCTCCCTCCCCATCCATCTCCCTTCCCTCTCATCTCCATCTCTCTCCCCTTCCCTCCCTCCCTCCATCTCATCTCATCTCATCTCTCTCCCTTCCCTCCCTCCATCTCATCTCATCTCATCTCCCTTCCCTCCCTCCATCTCATCTCCTTCCCTCCCTCCCTCCCTCCATCTCATCTCCCTCCTCCCTCCCTCCTCCCTCCCTCCCTCCATCTCATCTCCCTTCCCTCCCTCCATCTCATCTCTCTCCCCTTCCCTCCCTCCCTCCATCTCATCTCCCTCCCTCCCTCCTCATCTCCTCCTTCCCTCCCTCCTCTCTCCTCCATCCTCATCCATCTCTCTCCCCTTCCCTCCCTCCCTCCATCTCATCTCTCTCCTCCCCCCCTCCCTCCCCATCTCCTCCCTCCCTCCCTCTCCTCCCTCCCTCCTCCCCTCTCCCTCCCTCCCTCCCTCCCTCCCTCCATCTCATCTCCCTCCATCTCCCTCCCTCCCTCCCTCCATCTCATCCCCTCCCTCTCATCTCCCTCCCTCCCTCCCTCCCCATCTCATCTCCTTCCCTCCCTCCCTCCCTCCCTCCCTCCCTCCCTCCCTCCCTCCCTCCCTCCCTCCATCTCATCTCTCTCCCCTTCCCTCCCTCCCTCCATCTCATCTCTCTCCCCTTCCCTCCCTCCATCCCATCTCCCTCTCCCCTTCCCTCCCTCCATCTCCATCTCTCTCTCCCCTTCCCTCCCTCCATCTCATCTCCCTTCCCTCCCTCCATCTCATCCCTCCTTCCCTCCCTCCCTTCTCATCCTCCCTCCCTACCTCTCTCCCCTTCCTCTCTCCATCCCTACCTCTCTCCCCTTCCCTCCCTCCCTACCTCTCTCCCCTTCCCTCCCTCCCTACCTCTCTCCCCTTCTCTCCCTCCCTCCACCCTACCTCTCTCCCCTTCCCTTCCCTCTCTCTCCTTCCTCCAGGCTGTCTGTTCTTCCTGTGCCTGGGCATCATGTATATGTTTCGTTCCAACATGTACTTTGCTGCCCCGTTCCAGGAGAAGATAGTGATCGGTATCTTCTTCATCGGGGCCATCCTGTGTCTGTCCTTCTCCTGGCTCTTCCACACCGTCTACTGCCACTCTGAGGGCGTCTCTCGTGTCTTCTCCAAGTAAGACCATGGTTACGTTTGCCTTTCGTGCACCTGACTCCTGACTGCACCACACGTGTTGATAGCAGAACCAGTGCCAAATACTTGATTTGGGGGGGTAGACTTGATTTTGTCTTTGCACTTTTGGGACTATTCCGTTGGTTGAAGCAGTTGATGGAACAGATGTTTAGTCAGTGGTCTAACCTTTGGTCTCTCTGTCTCTCTCTCTCTGTGTCTCTTTCTCTCTCTGTTTCTCTCGCTCTCTCTGTGTGTGTGTGTGTGTCAATAAAACAAAATATATCAATTTCAAATTGCTTTATTGGCATGACGTCACAATGTAGATGTTCCCTAAGCGTTACTTTGGAAAAGGAATGATTGATTAACACTTAGTTTCTCTGATCCAGATCATTCATCTGTCTGTCTCTCTCTCCAGACTGGACTACTCTGGCATAGCCTTCCTGATCATGGGCTCCTTTGTTCCATGGCTCTACTACTCGTTCTACTGCTCTCCCAACCCCAGGTTAATCTACCTGGTAGTAGTCTGTATACTAGGAGTCTCTGCCATCATCGTCTCACAGTGTGACTTCTTCGCTAAGCCACAGTACCGCGGCGTCAGAGCAGGTCAGTCACTGGGTCTATGTGCCCTTTTTGTTTTGGAATCCAAACTGTGTGAATGAATGTTTTCTCAGATCCTTTCAGTTTCATCTATGTTTCCATCTTGGTTTTGTGTATCAGTCTCTTCTCCGTCTCTACTCCCCTGCCCAAAGTATTCTATTAACATAGCTAGCTGTAGCTCTGGTGAATTCCTCACCTTTCTCTCTCCCTCCTCCCTCTCTTAGTCTCCTGCCAGTAGAGGGCCCAGCAGGGCCTCACTAGGCCCTAAAACAATGAGCCAAGACTGGGATCTCCTCCCTCTTGCTCCTCCTCATCTCCCTTCCACGTGCCAGGCTGCCCTCAAGCTGGCTGTCTTTCCTCCTCCCTCCCTGCCCTCCTCCCTCTCTTCCTCCCCTCCCCCACACAGACACACAGACCCTCTCCCTCTTCCTCCCCTCCCCCCACACAGATACACAGACCCTCTCCCTCTTCCTCCCCTCCCCCACACAGACTCTCTCCCTCTCTTCCTCCCCTCCTTCCACACAGACTCTCTTCCTCCCCTCCTCCCACACAGACTCTCTCCCTCTCTTCTTCCCCTCCTCCCACACACTCTCTCCCTCTCTTCTTCCCCTCCCCCACACAGACTCTTCCTCCCCTCCCCCACACACTCTTCCTCCCCTCCCCACACAGACTCTTCCTCCCCTCCCCCACACAGACTCTTCCTCCCCTCCCCCACAGACTCTTCCTCCCCTCCCCCACACAGACTCTTCCTCCCCTCCCCCCCCCACAGACTCTTCCTCCCCTCCCCACACAGACTCTTCCTCCCCTCCCCCACAGACTCTTCCTCCCCTCCCCCACACACTCTCTTCCTCCCCTCCCCCACAGACTCTCTTCCTCCCCTCCCCCACACACTCTCTTCCTCCCCTCCCCACACACTCTCTTCCTCCCCTCCCCCCACACACTCTCTTCCTCCCTCCCCACACACTCTCTTCCTCCCCTCCCCACACACTCTCTTCCTCCTCCCCCACACAGACTCTCTTCCTCCCCTCCCCCACACAGACTCTCTTCCTCCCCTCCCCACACAGACTCTCTTCCTCCCCTCCCCCCACAGACTCTCTTCCTCCCTCCCCCACACAGACTCTCTTCCTCCCCTCCCCCACACAGACTCTCTTCCTCCCCTCCCCCACAGACTCTCTTCCTCCCCTCCCCCACACAGACTCTCTTCCTCCCCTCCCCACACAGACTCTCTTCCTCCCCTCCCCCACACAGACTCTCTTCCTCCCCTCCCCCACACAGACTCTCTTCCTCCCCTCCCCCACACAGACTCTCTTCCTCCCCTCCCCCACACACACTCTCTTCCTCCCCTCCCCCACACACTCTCTTCCTCCCTCCCCCCACACTCTCTTCCTCCCCTCCCCACACAGACTCTCTTCCTCCCCCCCCCCCCCACAGACTCTCTTCCTCCCCTCCCCACACAGACTCTCTTCCTCCTCCCCACACAGACTCTCTTCCTCCCCTCCCCCCACACAGACTCTCTCCCTCCCCTCCCCACACAGACTCTCTTCCTCCCCTCCCCCACACACTCTCTTCCTCCCCTCCCCCACACACTCTCTTCCTCCCCTCCCCCACACACTCTCTCCTCCTCCCTCCCCACACAGACTCTCTTCCTCCCCTCCCCCACACAGACTCTCTTCCTCCCCTCCCCACACACACTCTCTTCCTCCCCTCCCCACACAGACTGTCTCCCTCTTCCTCCCCTCCCCCACACAGACTGTCTCCCTCCTCCCTCCTCCCCTCCCCCCCCCACAGACTCTCTTCCTCCCCTCCCCACACAGACTCTCTTCCTCCCCTCCCCCCACAGACTCTCTTCCTCCCTCCCCCACACAGACTCTCTTCCTCCCCTCCCCCACACAGACTCTCTGCCTCCCCTCCCCCACACAGACTCTCTGCCTCCCCTCCCCCACACAGACTCTCTGCCTCCCCTCCCCCACACAGACTCTCTGCCTCCCCTCCCCCACACAGACTCTCTGCCTCCCCCCCCCACAGACTCTCTGCCTCCCCCCCACACAGACTCTCTGCCTCCCCTCCCCACACAGACTCTCTGCCTCTCCTCCCCCCACACAGACTCTCTCCCTCTGCCTCTCCTCCCCCCACACAGACTCTCTCCCTCTTCCTCCCCTCCCCCCACACAGACACACAGACCTTCTCCCTCCTCTGTGTGTTTTATGGAGCCCGTTAAACTGGTGCTCATCAGTCCTCTGTGACGTTTATGGGGTCGTTAGGTCCAGCGGCCTGGTGCCAGACCCAGGGAAACAGTGTCTGTTAAGACGAGGTGGCTGCCAGGCAGGGTAGGACAGGAGGGTCATTCCATCTATCTCTCTATTCCTCTATCTCTCCATCTCTCTCTCTCTCCATCTCTCGCTCTCTTTTCCTCTGTCTTCCTCTATCTCTCTATCTCTCTCCATCTCTCTCTCTCTCGCTCTCTTTTCCTCTGTCTTCCTCTATCTCTCTATCTCTCTCCATCTCTCTCTCTCGCTCTCTTTTCCTCTGTCTTCCTCTATCTCTCCATCTCTCTCTCTCTCCATCTCTCGCTCTCTTTTCCTCTGTCTTCTCTATCTCTCTCTCTCCATCTCTCTCTCTCTCTCGCTCTCTTTCCTCTATCTCTGTCTCTATCTCCATCTCTCTCTCTCTCGCTCTCTATTTCCTCTGTCTTCCTCTATCTCTCTATCTCTCTCTCTCTCCATCTCTCTCTCACTCTCTTTTCCTCTGTCTTCCTCTATCTCTCTATCTCTCGCTCTCTTTTCCTCTGTCTTCCTCTGTCTTCCTCTGTCTTCCTCTGTCTTCCTCTGTCTTCCTCTGTCTTCCTCTGTCTTCCTCTGTCTTCCTCTGTCTTCCTCTGTCTTCCTCTGTCTTCCTCTGTCTTCCTCTATCTCTCCATCTCTCGCTCTCTTTTCCTCTGTCCTCCTCTGTCTCTCTGGAAATACAGTGTACAGTCATGTGAAGCGAGGCCTTATGTAACATCAGTGAAATCAACAGAAAGAGATCAGTGAGAGTACAGTTATTGTCAGGTGTGAACAAACCTGTCTGTTTATATTAACCCCTGTTTGTCTGTTTATATTAACCCCTGTCTGTCTGTTTATATTAACCCCTGTCTGTCTGTTTATATTAACCCCTGTCTGTCTGTCTATATTAACCCCTGTCTGTCTGTTTATATTAACCCCTGTCTGTCTGTCTATATATTAACCCCTGTTTGTCTGTCTATATTAACCCCTGTCTGTCTGTCTATATTAACCCCTGTCTGTCTGTCTATATTAACCCCTGTCTGTCTGTCTATATTAACCCCTGTCTGTCTGTCTATATTAACCCCTGTCTGTCTGTCTATATTAACCCCTGTCTGTCTGTCTATATTAACCCCTGTCTGTCTGTTTATATTAACCCCTGTCTGTCTGTCTCTATATTAACCCCTGTCTGTCTGTCTGTCTCTATATTAACCCCTGTCTGTCTGTCTATATTAACCCCTGTCTGTCTGTTTATATTAACCCTGTCTGTCTGTCTGTCTCTATATTAACCCCTGTCTGTCTGTCTCTATATTAACCCCTGTCTGTCTGTCTCTATATTAACCCCTGTCTGTCTGTCTCTATATTAACCCCTGTCTGTCTGTCTCTATATTAACCCCTGTCTGTCTGTCTCTATATTAACCCCTGTCTGTCTGTCTGTCTCTATATTAACCCCTGTCTGTCTGTCTGTCTGTCTCTATATTAACCCCTGTCTGTCTGTCTGTCTGTCTCTATATTAACCCCTGTCTGTCTGTCTGTCTGTCTCTATATTAACCCCTGTCTGTCTGTCTGTCTGTCTCTATATTAACCCCTGTCTGTCTGTCTATATTAACCCCTGTCTGTCTGTCTATATTAACCCCTGTCTGTCTGTCAATATTAACCCCTGTCTGTCTGTTTATATCAACCCCTGTCTGTCTCTATATTAACCCCTGTCTGTCTCTATATTAACCCTGTCTGTCTCTATATTAACCCCTGTCTGTCTGTCTATATTAACCCCTGTCTGTCTGTCTATATTAACCCCTGTCTGTCTGTCTATATTAACCCCTGTCTGTCTGTCTCTATATTAACCCCTGTCTGTCTGTCTCTATATTAACCCCTGTCTGTCTGTCTATATTAACCCCTGTCTGTCTGTCTATATTAACCCCTGTCTGTCTGTCTCTATATTAACCCCTGTCTGTCTGTCTGTCTATATTAACCCCTGTCTCTATATTAACCCCTGTCTGTCTGTCTCTATATTAACCCCTGTCTGTCTGTCTCTATATTAACCCCTGTCTCTGTCTATATTAACCCCTGTATGTCTGTCTCTATATTAACCCCTGTCTCTGTCTATATTAACCCCTGTCTGTCTGTCTCTATATTAACCCTGTCTGTCTGTCTGTCTCTATATTAACCCCTGTCTGTCTATATATTAACCCCTGTCTGTCTGTCAATATTAACCCCTGTCTGTCTGTTTATATCAACCCCTGTCTGTCTCTATATTAACCCCTGTCTGTCTCTATATTAACCCCTGTCTGTCTGTCTATATTAACCCCTGTCTGTCTGTCTATATTAACCCCTGTCTGTCTGTCTATATTAACCCCTGTCTGTCTGTCTATATTAACCCCTGTCTGTCTGTCTATATTAACCCCTGTCTGTCTGTCTATATTAACCCCTGTCTGTCTGTCTATATTAACCCCTGTCTGTCTGTCTATATTAACCCCTGTCTGTCTGTCTATATTAACCCCTGTCTGTCTGTCTCTATATTAACCCCTGTCTGTCTGTCTGTCTCTATATTAACCCCTGTCTGTCTGTCTATATTAACCCCTGTCTGTCTGTCTCTATATTAACCCCTGTCCCTGTCTGTCTGTCTGTCTCTATATTAACCCCTGTCTGTCTGTCTCTATATTAACCCCTGTCTGTCTGTCTCTATATTAACCCCTGTCTGTCTGTCTCTATATTAACCCCTGTCTGTCTGTCTCTATATTAACCCCTGTCTGTCTGTCTCTATATTAACCCCTGTCTGTCTGTCTCTATATTAACCCCTGTCTGTCTGTCTCTATATTAACCCCTGTCTGTCTGTCTGTCTGTCTCTATATTAACCCCTGTCTGTCTGTCTGTCTGTCTCTATATTAACCCCTGTCTGTCTGTCTGTCTGTCTCTATATTAACCCCTGTCTGTCTGTCTATATTAACCCCTGTCTGTCTGTCTATATTAACCCCTGTCTGTCTGTCTATATTAACCCCTGTCTGTCTGTCTATATTAACCCCTGTCTGTCTGTCTATATTAACCCTGTCTGTCTGTCTCTATATTAACCCCTGTCTGTCTGTCTGTCTGTCTGTCTATATTAACCCTGTCTGTCTGTCTATATTAACCCTGTCTGTCTGTCTCTATATTAACCCCTGTCTGTCTGTCTCTATATTAACCCTGTCTGTCTGTCTGTCTCTATATTAACCCCTGTCTGTCTGTCTGTCTGTCTGTCTCTATATTAACCCCTGTCTGTCTGTCTGTCTGTCTGTCTCTATATTAACCCCTGTCTGTCTGTCTGTCTCTATATTAACCCCTGTCTGTCTGTCTATATTAACCCCTGTCTGTCTGTCTCTATATTAACCCCTGTCTGTCTGTCTCTATATTAACCCCTGTCTGTCTGTCTATATTAACCCCTGTCTGTCTGTCTATATTAACCCCTGTCTGTCTGTCTATATTAACCCCTGTCTGTCTGTCTATATTAACCCCTGTCTGTCTGTCTCTATATTAACCCCCTGTCTGTCTCTATATTAACCCCTGTCTGTCTGTCTATATTAACCCCTGTCTGTCTGTCTCTATATTAACCCCTGTCTGTCTGTCTCTATATTAACCCCTGTCTGTCTGTTCTATATTACCCCTGTCTGTCTGTCTATATTAACCCCTGTCTGTCTGTCTATATTAACCCCTGTCTGTCTGTCTCTATATTAACCCCTGTCTGTCTGTCTCTATATTAACCCCTGTCTGTCTGTCTATATTAACCCCTGTCTGTCTGTCTATATTAACCCCTGTCTGTCTGTCTATATTAACCCCTGTCTGTCTGTCTCTATATTAACCCCTGTCTGTCTGTCTGTCTCTATATTAACCCCTGTCTGTCTGTCTCTATATTAACCCTGTCTGTCTGTCTCTATATTAACCCCTGTCTGTCTGTCTATATTAACCCCTGTCTGTCTGTCTATATTAACCCCTGTCTGTCTGTCTATATTAACCCCTGTCTGTCTGTCTATATTAACCCCTGTCTGTCTGTCTATATTAACCCCTGTCTGTCTGTTTATATTAACCCCTGTCTGTCTGTCTCTATATTAACCCTGTCTGTCTGTCTCTATATTAACCCTGTCTGTCTGTCTGTCTGTCTATATTAACCCCTGTCTGTCTGTCTGTCTGTCTATATTAACCCCTGTCTGTCTGTCTATATTAACCCCTGTCTGTCTGTCTGTCTATATTAACCCCTGTCTGTCTGTCTATATTAACCCCTGTCTGTCTGTCTATATTAACCCCTGTCTGTCTGTCTATATTAACCCCTGTCTGTCTGTCTATATTAACCCTGTCTGTCTGTCTATATTAACCCCTGTCTGTCTGTCTGTCTGTTTATATTAACCCTGTCTGTCTGTTCTATATTAACCCCTGTCTGTCTGTCTCTATATTAACCCCTGTCTTTCTGTCTATATTAACCCCTGTCTGTCTGTCTATATTAACCCCTGTCTGTCTGTCTCTATATTAACCCCTGTCTGTCTGTCTGTCTCTATATTAACCCCTGTCTGTCTGTCTCTATATTAACCCCTGTCTGTCTGTCTCTATATTAACCCCTGTCTGTCTGTCTATATTCAACCCTGTCTCTGTCTATATTAACCCCTGTCTCTGTCTATATTAACCCCTGTCTGTCTATATTCTGTCTGTCTGTCTTATATTAACCCCTGTCTGTCTGTTCTATATTAACCCCTGTCTGTAACCCCTGTCTGTCTCTATATTAACCCTGTCTGTCTGTAACCCCTGTCTGTCTCTATATTAACCCCTGTCTGTCTGTCTCTATATTAACCCCTGTCTGTCTGTTTATATTAACCCCTGTCTGTCTGTCTCTATATTAACCCTGTCTGTCTGTCTCTATATTAACCCCTGTCTGTCTGTCTCTATATTAACCCCTGTCTGTCTGTCTGTCTATATTAACCCTGTCTGTCTGTCTATATTAACCCCTGTCTGTCTGTCTATATTAACCCCTGTCTGTCTGTCTATATTAACCCCTGTCTGTCTGTCTATATTAACCCCTGTCTGTCTGTCTCTATATTAACCCCCTGTCTGTCTATATTAACCCCTGTCTGTCTGTCTATATTAACCCCTGTCTGTCTGTCTCTATATTAACCCCTGTCTGTCTCTGTTATATTAACCCCTGTCTGTCTGTCTGTCTATATTAACCCCTGTCTGTCTGTCTGTCTCTATATTAACCCCTGTCTGTCTGTCTATATTAACCCCTGTCTGTCTGTTCTATATTAACCCCTGTCTGTCTGTCTATATTAACCCCTGTCTGTCTGTCTATATTAACCCTGTCTGTCTGTCTGTCTATATTAACCCCTGTCTGTCTGTCTATATTAACCCCTGTCTGTCTGTCTATATTAACCCCTGTCTGTCTGTCTATATTAACCCCTGTCTGTCTGTCTATATTAACCCCTGTCTGTCTATATTAACCCTGTCTGTCTGTCTATATTACCCGTCTGTCTGTCTCTATATTAACCCCTGTCTGTCTGTTTATATTAACCCCTGTCTGTCTGTCTATATTAACCCCTGTCTGTCTGTCTCTATATTAACCCCTGTCTGTCTGTCTATATTAACCCTGTCTGTCTGTCTCTATATTAACCCCTGTCTGTCTGTCTCTATATTAACCCCTGTCTGTCTGTCTCTATATTAACCCCTGTCTGTCTGTCTATATTAACCCCTGTCTGTCTGTCTATATTAACCCCTGTCTGTCTGTTTATATTAACCCCTGTCTGTCTGTCTGTCTGTCTATATTAACCCCCTGTCTGTCTGTCTGTCTCTATATTAACCCTGTCTGTCTGTCTCTATATTAACCCCTGTCTGTCTGTCTCTATATTAACCCCTGTCTGTCTGTCTCTATATTAACCCCTGTCTGTCTGTCTATATTAACCCCTGTCTGTCTGTCTATATTAACCCCTGTCTGTCTGTCTCTATATTAACCCCTGTCTGTCTGTCTCTATATTAACCCCTGTCTGTCTGTCTATATTAACCCCTGTCTGTCTGTCTGTCTATATTAACCCCCTGTCTGTCTATATTCTGTCTGTCTATATTAACCCCTGTCTGTCTGTCTCTATATTAACCCCTGTCTGTCTGTCTCTATATTAACCCCTGTCTGTCTATATTCTGTCTGTCTATATTAACCCCTGTCTGTCTATGTAACCCCTGTCTGTCTGTCTATATTAACCCTGTCTGTCTGTCTGTCTATATTAACCCCTGTCTGTCTGTCTGTCTATATTAACCCCTGTCTGTCTGTCTCTATATTAACCCCCTGTCTGTCTGTCTATATTGTCTGTCCCTGTCTGTCTGTCTGTCTCTATATTAACCCTGTCTGTCTGTCTGTTCTATATTAACCCCCTGTCTGTCTGTCTATATTAACCCCTGTCTGTCTATATTAACCCCTGTCTGTCTGTTTATATTAACCCCTGTCTGTCTGTCTCTATATTAACCCCTGTCTGTCTGTCTCTATATTAACCCCTGTCTGTCTGTCTCTATATTAACCCCTGTCTGTCTGTCTCTATATTAACCCCTGTCTGTCTGTCTATATTAACCCTGTCTGTCTGTCTGTTTATATATAACCCCTGTCTGTCTGTCTATATTAACCCCTGTCTGTCTGTCTATATTAACCCTGTCTGTCTGTCTGTCTGTCTCTATATTAACCCCTGTCTGTCTGTCTATATTAACCCCTGTCTGTCTGTCTCTATATTAACCCCTGTCTGTCTGTCTGTCTATATTAACCTCTGTCTGTCTATATTAACCCCTGTCTCTGTCTATATTAACCCCTGTCTGTCTGTCTATATTAACCCCTGTCTGTCTGTCTATATATTAACCCCTGTCTGTCTGTCTCTATATTAACCCCTGTCTGTCTGTCTCTATATTAACCCTGTCTGTCTGTCTGTCTATATTAACCCCTGTCTGTCTGTCTATATTAACCCCTGTCTGTCTGTCTATATTAACCCCTGTCTGTCTGTCTATATTAACCCCTGTCTGTCTGTCTCTATATTAACCCCTGTCTGTCTGTCTATATTAACCCCTGTCTGTCTATATTAACCCCTGTCTGTCTGTCTGTCTATATTAACCCTGTCTGTCTATATTAACCCCCTGTCTGTCTGTCTATATTAACCCCTGTCTGTCTGTTTATATTAACCCTGTCTGTCTGTCTCTATATTAACCTGTCTGTCTGTCTATATTAACCCCTGTCTGTCTGTCTATATTAACCCCTGTCTGTCTATATTAACCCCTGTCTGTCTGTCTGTCTATATTAACCCCTGTCTGTCTGTTTATATTAACCCCCCTGTCTGTCTGTCTCTATATTAACCCCTGTCTGTCTATATATTAACGTCTGTCTCTATATTAACCCCTGTCTGTCTCTATATTAACCCCTGTCTGTCTGTCTATATATTAACGTCTGTCTGTCTGTCTGTCTATATATTAACCCTGTCTGTCTGTCTGTCTCTATATTAACCCCTGTCTGTCTGTCTGTCTCTATATTAACCCCTGTCTGTCTGTCTCTATATTAACCCCTGTCTGTCTGTCTCTATATTAACCCCTGTCTGTCTGTCTCTATATTAACCCCTGTCTGTCTGTCTCTATATTAACCCCTGTCTGTCTGTCTATATTAACCCCTGTCTGTCTGTCTCTATATTAACCCCTGTCTGTCTGTCTATATTAACCCCTGTCTGTCTGTCTATATTAACCCCTGTCTGTCTGTCTATATTAACCCCTGTCTGTCTGTCTATATTAACCCCTGTCTGTCTGTCTATATTAACCCCTGTCTGTCTGTCTCTATATTAACCCCTGTCTGTCTGTCTGTCTATATTAACCCGTCTGTCTGTTTATATTAACCCCTGTCTGTCTGTCTATATTAACCCCTGTCTGTCTCTATATTAACCCTGTCTGTCTGTCTCTATATTAACCCCTGTCTGTCTGTCTCTATATTAACCCCCCTGTCTGTCTGTCTCTATATTAACCCTGTCTGTCTGTCTATATTAACCCCTGTCTGTCTGTCTATATTAACCCCTGTCTGTCTGTCTATATTAACCCCTGTCTGTCTATATTAACCCCTGTCTGTCTGTCTCTATATTAACCCCTGTCTGTCTGTCTCTATATTAACCCCTGTCTGTCTGTCTCTATATTAACCCCTGTCTGTCTGTCTGTCTGTCTATATTAACCCTGTCTGTAACCCCTGTCTGTCTGTCTATATTAACCCCTGTCTGTCTGTCTATATTAACCCTGTCTGTCTGTCTCTATATTAACCCCTGTCTGTCTGTCTCTATATTAACCCTGTCTGTCTGTCTCTATATTAACCCCTGTCTGTCTGTCTCTATATTAACCCCTGTCTGTCTGTCTCTATATTAACCCCTGTCTGTCTGTCTCTATATTAACCCCTGTCTGTCTGTCTATATTAACCCCTGTCTGTCTGTCTATATTAACCCTGTCTGTCTGTCTATATTAACCCTGTCTGTCTCTATATTCTGTCTGTCTATATTCTGTCTCTATATTAACCCCTGTCTGTCTCTATATTCTGTCTGTCTGTCTCTATATTAACCCCTGTCTGTCTATATTAACCCTGTCTGTCTGTCTATATTAACCCCTGTCTGTCTATATTAACCCCTGTCTGTCTGTCTATATTAACCCCTGTCTGTCTGTCTTATATTAACCTGTCTGTCTGTCTGTCTCTATATTAACCCCTGTCTGTCTGTCTATATTAACCCCTGTCTGTCTGTCTCTATATTAACCCCTGTCTGTCTGTCTATATTAACCCCCTGTCTGTCTGTCTCTATATTAACCCCTGTCTGTCTCTATATTAACCCCTGTCTGTCTGTCTGTCTCTATATTAACCCCCTGTCTGTCTCTATATTAACCTGTCTCTGTCCCTGTCTCTATATTAACCCCTGTCTGTCTTTATATTAACCCCTGTCTGTCTGTCTATATTAACCCCTGTCTGTCTGTCTATATTAACCCCTGTCTGTCTGTCTCTATATTAACCCCTGTCTGTCTGTCTCTATATTAACCCTGTCTGTCTGTTTATATTAACCCCTGTCTGTCTGTCTCTATATTAACCCCTGTCTGTCCCTGTCTGTCTGTCTCTATATTAACCCCTGTCTGTCTGTCTCTATATTAACCCCTGTCTGTCTGTCTATATTAACCCTGTCTGTCTGTCTGTCTATATTAACCCCTGTCTGTCTATATTAACCCCTGTCTGTCTCTATATTAACCCTGTCTGTAACCCCTGTCTGTCTGTCTATATTGTCTCTATATTAACCCTGTCTGTCTGTCTATATTAACCCCTGTCTGTCTATATTAACCCTGTCTGTCTGTCTGTCTATATTAACCCCTGTCTGTCTGTCTATATTAACCCCTGTCTGTCTGTCTGTCTATATATTAACCCCTGTCTGTCTGTCTATGTCTGTCTGTCTGTCTCTATATTAACCTGTCTGTCTGTCTGTCTGTCTGTCTGTTTATATTAACCCTGTCTGTCTGTCTGTCTGTCTGTTTATATTAACCCCTGTCTGTCTGTCTATATTAACCCCTGTCTGTCTGTCTATATTAACCCCTGTCTGTCTGTCTGTCTCTATATTAACCCCTGTCTGTCTGTCTCTATATTAACCCCTGTCTGTCTGTCTCTATATTAACCCCTGTCTGTCTGTCTCTATATTAACCCCTGTCTGTCTGTCTATATTAACCCCTGTCTGTCTGTCTCTATATTAACCCCTGTCTGTCTGTCTCTATATTAACCCCTGTCTGTCTGTCTCTATATTAACCCCTGTCTGTCTGTCTGTCTCTATATTAACCCCTGTCTGTCTGTCTGTCTCTATATTAACCCCTGTCTGTCTGTCTGTCTCTCTCTATATTAACCCCTGTCTGTCTGTCTCTATATTAACCCCTGTCTGTCTGTCTGTCTGTCTCTATATTAACCCCTGTCTGTCTGTCTGTCTCTATATTAACCCCTGTCTGTCTGTCTCTATATTAACCCCTGTCTGTCTGTCTATATTAACCCCTGTCTCTGTCTATATTAACCCCTGTCTCTGTCTATATTAACCCCTGTCTCTGTCTATATTAACCCCTGTCTGTCTGTCTATATTAACCCCTCTGTCTGTCTCTATATTAACCCCTGCCTGTCTGTCTATGTTAACCCTGTCTGTCTGTCTATATTAACCCTGTCTGTCTGTCTATATTAACCCCTGTCTGTCTGTCTCTATATTAACCCCTGTCTGTCTCTATATTAACCCCTGTCTGTCTGTTCTATATTAACCCCTGTCTGTCTGTCTCTATATTAACCCCTGTCTGTCTGTCTCTATATTAACCCCTGTCTGTCTGTCTGTCTATATTAACCCCTGTCTCTATATTCTGTCTCTATATTAACCCCTGTCTATATTAACCCCTGTCTGTCTCTATATTAACCCCTGTCTGTCTGTCTCTATATTAACCCCTGTCTGTCTATGTCTGTCTGTCTGTCTGTCTCTATATTAACCCTGTCTGTCTGTTTATATTAACCCCTGTCTGTCTGTCTCTATATTAACCCCTGTCTGTCTGTCTCTATATTAACCCCTGTCTGTCTGTCTCTATATTAACCCCTGTCTGTCTGTCTCTATATTAACCCCTGTCTGTCTGTCTCTATATTAACCCCCTGTCTGTCTGTCTGTCTCTATATTAACCCCTGTCTGTCTGTCTCTATATTAACCCTGTCTGTCTGTCTGTCTCTATATTAACCCCTGTCTGTCTGTCTCTATATTAACCCTGTCTGTCTGTCTCTATATTAACCCCTGTCTGTCTGTCTCTATATTAACCCCTGTCTGTCTGTCTCTATATTAACCCCTGTCTGTCTATTAACCCCTGTCTGTCTGTCTATTAACTCCTGTCTGTCTATATTAACTCTGTCTGTCTATTAACTGTCTGTCTGTCTCTATATTAACCTCTGTCTGTCTGTCTCTATATTAACCCCTGTCTGTCTGTCTATATTAACCCCTGTCTCTATATTAACCCCTGTCTGTCTGTCTGTCTGTCTGTCTATATTACCCCTGTCTGTCTGTCTATATTCTGTCTCTATATTAACCCCTGTCTGTCTATATTAACCCCTGTCTGTCTATATTAAGCCTGTCTGTCTATTAAGCTGTCTGTCTGTCTCTATTAACTCCTGTCTGTCTCTATTAACTCCTGTCTGTCTATGTTAGCCTGTCTGTTTATATATTAGCCTGTCTGTCTCTATATTAGCCTGTCTGTCTCTATATTAGCCTGTCTGTCTCTATATTAGCCTGTCTGTCTCTATATTAGCCTGTCTGTCTCTATATTAACCCCTGTCTGTCTATATTAACCCCTGTCTGTTTATATTAACCCACTTATCTGTCTCCAGGAGTGTTTGTAGGTCTGGGTCTGAGCGGTGTGGTCCCCACCCTGCACTTTGTCATCACTGAGGGCTTGCTGAGAGCCACTACTATGGGTCAGATGGGCTGGCTGCTCCTCATGGCAACGCTCTACATCTCTGGAGCCTGTATCTACGCAGCCCGCATCCCAGAGAGGTTCTTCCCCGGGAAATGTGACATCTGGGTGGGTACAAGGAGAGGACCTCTGGGCTGCATGCAGGAACACACACACACACACACACACAGTGGAGTTAAATATAACTCTTTGGCTGTTCAGTGTGGGCTGATTGGTCCCAGATGTGTTTGTTTTGGGGAAACCTTTCCTCAGTCTCCCTCACACAGCTGAAGGTAAATAATGAATTGAGGACATTGTATAGGGCAGTGGTTAGGTCATTTAGTATGACAGTACCATCCTTTACACCCCCTCACGTGTGACCCGGTGGTTCCCCTTCATTAACACCCAGCTGGAGAAGGCAGGCCTGGGAGAGCTCGCCCAGAACAGGGACATCAGGCTGGGCCTCGCTGCCACTCTCCTCCCCCTTTCTGGTCCTCAGCTGGTGGGAGGTTAATATCCACTCTGTTACAGTACTTTAGGGACAGGTCAGTGTGTGTGTGTCTCAGGTCAGTGTGTGTGTGTCAGGTCAGTGTGTGTGTGTGTGTGTCTCAGGTCAGTGTGTGTGTGTGTGTGTCTGTCAGTGTGTGTGTGTGTGTGTGTGTCTCAGGTCTGTGTGTGTGTGTGTGTGTGTCTCAGGTCAGTGTGTGTGTGTGTGTGTGTCTCAGGTCAGTGTGTGTGTGTGTGTGTCTCAGGTCAGTGTGTGTGTGTGTGTGTCTCAGGTCAGTGTGTGTGTGTGTGTGTGTCTCAGGTCAGTGTGTGTGTGTGTGTGTGTGTCTCAGGTCAGTGTGTGTGTGTGTGTGTGTGTCTCAGGTCAGTGTGTGTGTCTCAGGTCAGTGTGTGTGTGTGTGTCTCAGGTCAGTGTGTGTGTGTGGTCAGGTGTGTGTGTGTGTGTGTCTCAGGTCAGTGTGTGTGTGTCTCAGGTCATTGTGTGTGTGTGTCAGGTGTGTGTGTGTGTCTCAGGTCAGTGTGTGTGTGTGTCTCAGGTCAGTGTGTGTGTGTGTGTCAGGTCAGTGTGTGTGTGTGTGTCTCAGGTCAGTGTGTGTGTGTGTGTGTCTCAGGTCAGTGTGTGTGTGTGTGTCTCAGGTCAGTGTGTGTGTGTGTGTCTCAGGTCAGTGTGTGTGTGTCTCAGGTCAGTGTGTGTGTGTGTGTCTCAGGTCAGTGTGTGTGTGTGTGTGTGTGTCTCAGGTCAGTGTGTCTGTGTGTGTGTGTGTGTGTGTGTGTCTCAGGTCAGTGTGTGTGTGTGTGTCTCAGGTCAGTGTGTGTGTGTGTGTGTGTCTCAGGTCAGTGTGTGTGTGTGTGTGTCTCAGGTCAGTGTGTGTGTGTGTGTGTGTCTCAGGTCAGTGTGTGTGTGTGTGTGTGTGTGTGTGTCTCAGGTCAGTGTGTGTGTGTGTGTCTCAGGTCAGTGTGTGTGTGTCTCAGGTCAGTGTGTGTGTGTGTGTGTGTGTCTCAGGTCTGTGTGTGTGTGTGTGTCTCAGGTCAGTGTGTGTGTGTGTGTCTCAGGTCAGTGTGTGTGTGTGTGTCTCAGGTCAGTGTGTGTGTGTGTGTCTCAGGTCAGTGTGTGTGTGTGTGTGTGTCTCAGGTGTGTGTGTGTGTCTCAGGTCAGGTCAGGTCAGTGTGTGTGTGTGTCTCAGGTGTGTGTGTGTGTCTCAGGTCAGTGTGTGTGTGTGTGTCTCAGGTCAGTGTGTGTGTGTGTGTGTGTGTGTGTGTGTGTCTCAGGTCACTGTGTGTGTGTGTCTCAGGTCAGTGTGTGTGTGTGTGTGTGTCTCAGGTCAGTGTGTGTGTCTCAGGTCAGTGTGTGGGGGATTATTCCCTCCTGTTCTCTACATCTGTCCTGGAGATGGTTGATATTTAGCCCCAACATGAGCCCTGTGTTCCCCACGTAGAGGAGGACCGGGACAGAGGGGCATGACGGCACATCGCTGAGTTAAATGGGCAATGTAGCGTGGCAGGTATTTGGTCTACACCAACTCCTCCATGACATAGTCTGGGCATGTTGACAGACAGACTGACTGGACAGACTGACTGACTTGAATCAGCTGTGTTCTACTGGTGGGGGAAACCAGAATGTGCTCCTCTTGGGGTCCTGTGGGCGGAGTTTGGGGAAACCCTGGACTGATACTTCCTGTGTCTTTGGGGCCGTGATGTCTGGCTGACTGTCTGGACCATCTGATCCTCAGACATTATTTACTACAAACACGGAGAGTCCATGAGTGTTAACCTGATCCCAGATCTGTTTCTTCTCTAGTCTGCTCCCATGTCCGTCTGTGGCAAACCAAACATGACAATGAGTGAAGTAGTTGTCTTGGCACATGGGCTCATGTCGGCCAATAACGTGACCCAGCAACCATAGAGGCTAAATCAGAAGTAGCTGAAATCTTCACTGATCCTCCCTCTCTCTCCCTCTCCTCTCTCTCTCTCTCTCTCTCTCTCTCTCTCTCTCTCTCTCTCTCTCCTCTCTCTCTCTCCTCTCTCTCTCTCCTCTCTCTCTCTCCCTTCTCTCTCTCCTCTCTCTCTCTCCCTTCTCTCTCTCTCCTCTCTCTCTCTCCCTTCTCTCTCTCTCCCTCTCTCTCTCTCTCTCTCTCTCTCCTCTCTCTCTCTCCTCTCTCTCTCTCCTCTCCTCCCTCCAGTTCCACTCTCATCAGTTGTTCCACGTCCTGGTGGTGGCAGGAGCGTTCGTCCATTTCCACGGCGTGTCCAACCTGCAGGCCTTCCGCTACGCTGCCGGGGCGGGCTGTGAGGAGGACAATGCCCTGTGAAGATCCTGCACGTCGTCACGTCAACACACCACCAGGGGGAGACACACATGCATATATATATATACACACACACACACACACATACACATACACATAACAGACTGATGGAGGCTCATACACACACTGACTCCCCAGTAGCCCCGTCTCTCTCTGTACATACAGAAACCCCTTCGAGGACACGGGGGAAAAAGACAAGGTTTTCTTTTCAGTTGGAAAAAAAATGACCTACGTCTCATTTGTTTTTCTTCTCCATCTCCATCTTGTTTTCAATAACTGCATCTAGGGTTTTGGACATTTGAGACTGGTCCCCCCCCCTGCCCCCCCTCAACAAAAAAAAAAGTTGTGTGAATTTTGAGTAATCTGTTGAAGTGGTTGTTCTGATTATCATCATTCTAAACGTTGTGCTCACCGTACAAAGCAACAAAAATATACAATGTGGGGGTTTCTTAATGCTCTAGTGGTGGGGGTTTCTTAATGCTCTAGTGGTGGGGGTTTCTTAATGCTCTAGTGGTGTTTCTTAATGCTCTAGTGGGGGGTTTCTTAATGCTCTGGTGGGGGTTTCTTAATGGTGGTGGGGGTTTCTTAATGCTCTAGTGGTGGGGGTTTCTTAATGCTCTAGTGGTGGGGGTTTCTTAATGCTCTAGTGGTGGGGGTTTCTTAATGCTCTAGTGGTGGGGGTTTCTTAATGCTCTAGTGGTGGGGGTTTACAGAAAGAAAGATAATTGAATTATGTGAAGTATGTTTTTTCTTCCATGAAAAGGGTGGGTGTGGGGGGACGGGCAGGCTAGACGCTTTTCAACTTTTTTCATGTAAATAAGATTTCTAAATTCGGGTTATATAGATTTGTATTAAATATATATAATAATAATAATTTAAAAAAACATTAAATAAAATACAAAAAATGTTAAGATATTGAATTTAAAAAAAATCGACAAAGATGATGAGGAAACAACCAAGAAAACACCATTTGTGTATAAACCAATCATTTGGCCAGAGGGGGGGGAGGAGTGAAGTGGGGTATATAGGAGAACCACACACTGTTGAAGGGTGCTATGGCACAAAGAGTTGAGACATGTGAAGGGGAGAGGGAGAGACAACTTCACAACGAGGGAGGAGGCTCAGCAAGGGTTAAGCCCTGGGTGGAGATGTGACCTGTGACTGGCTGACGTTGAGCCCCAGTTGACAAATCAGGTGCTGAATTCTGTTCATATTCTTTTCAACAGTAGTGCACTTACATGAGGAATAGGGTGCCGTTATGTCTTGACGTGTAGCTAGTAGCTACTTCATCTCATTGCATTAGACTGTCACATCTAGTGTGTCATCCCAGCAGTCAACACAACCTTTCCTTCCCTAACATTAGAAACCAACGTTGGCGCTCGTCCAAAATGGCACACTATTCCCTTTTTATATAGTGCACTAATTTTGACCAGAACCCAACGTAAAGTCAATAGTAGTACAACGATATGTAAGGGAACAGGGTTCCATTCCTGATGCGTTTCAGTTCCTCGACCCCCTCAGTGAAGCCGTCATCAGTGAAAGGTTGTCCGTTTCTATCTCCTTACCAAGTTGAGCCTCTCTTTCTGCTCTGGTATAAAGTGACTTTGTACTACGTTTTGTGTGAAGTGTGTGATTCATTGACTTTAAGATTACGGCCCAAAGGGCACCCTATTCCCTATTTAGTGCACTACTTTTGACCAGGCAGTGACCTATATAGGGAATAGTGTGCCATTTGGGACCCGGAAATAAAAACAGAAGATCAATATTTCAGAACAAAATATGCATCTCTAAAATGTGTTTTATTTGAATGCTATTATTTAGTCTATTGTTCATTATCATCACAGGCTTTAAGTTGGGTTTTTATTGATCCAATACCGTTGTGATTGTGTGTGGTTTTTTTTGGAGGGGGGGTTTCTATTCTCTTTTAAGGGGTGTGTATGTGATCTGAAAAGACTGAAACATGTAATAGCAGATTCCCTCTGAGCGGTTTCACAACACTCCTGGGGGGTCTGTTTAGAGCTTCGTGTATTAGGGCTTGATTCAATCCATTGCTGAAGTTCAGCATTAAAACACGATTTGACATTTTAAAAGCAATGGTTTCGCTGAGACTGCATTCGTTGGAAACGCTGCGTAAGTCGGCTCAATGGGAGGTGAGCTTCGGCGGTACGGATTGAATTGAGTCCTTTTAGTTATTCATATGTATCAGATCTACTTTCTAGACGTGTATCTACGCCACGGTGCACAGCTGTGCTGAGGCTGAGAGCCTTCTCTCTCCACTTCAGATTAATCCGCCACACACCTGCTCAGTCGTACTGCTTCTGTACCTGTCGCTCCAGTTGAAACACTAACAGACATGTATTCATTATGACGATATACAGGCGGTGCATCTGAGACCTTGATCTCAGTCCCTCTGGATAACAGGGGTCCCAGCTAGCTTGGCTGCCAGGTCCACTATGTGCTTTAGTAAAATAATGCCATGACTGTTGATAGTCGGAAGTTTTGCTTAAGCCTGTACAGATCTGGCAACTAGTCGAGACCAGACAGTAGAGTCGGACCCATAAACTCTCCATATAACTCTGTTGTAGAGGAGTGTGTTTGATCATTGGAGTTAAACATAATCAGGGAGGCAGTTTCCACTCTTGACTCTTTTAGGAGGAAGGAGTTCTTCTCCCTTTCTGTCCTTCTCTTGGGTTTGGGTCCTTGATAGCCTGGTCCCAGATGTGTTTGTGCTGTCTTGCAGTCAACTCATTGTCAGACTGTGACCGTCAGAGTTGGCTCGACGACACAAAGACATCTGAGACCAGGCTCGGAGGTCCTTAATGAATGCTCTGTGTTGAGACAATATAGATGTCTTCTCAATCTTCAGATCCAGAATGACAAGGCCTTTTGTTTCATTGTGACATTTCAACAGAAAAAAAACATCAATGGAAAACAGATTTTTTTTTAAATTTAATTTATTTCTTTTTTTTTTGTTTCTTTGGGGAAGTGCATATTGTTTGTTGAAGCACACGTCCGGTGGTGACCGTGGGATTTGCAACAGGTCTTTATATCTGCTGTAATTGTTCTAATAAAAAGGGTTTGGATTCTGGGAAAGTTTGATGTATTTATTTGGCTCTGTGATATCTAATACTTTATGTTGATTTGAGGTGCATTTCAAAATGTCATTCATTGTGGGATTTTATCAGATGTTCCTCTTTTATTGTGCAGTTTTCTGTAATGGCATGTTGAGTTTTTCCTGCCCGGTTTGTAGTCCTTCATGATTTTTCATTACTGTTGCCATCTAGTGGTGAAAGGAGGTATACACATGTGTGTACATTCTAAGGCCTGCATCTAATACTGTTGGTCTTTCCACAATACCTCTCGATCTCCTGGCAGCTGCATCAACAGCACTGGAAAAGGTCAACACTCCATCCCATTTGACAAAAAGCCTGTACATTACTGTTCCATGGCATGCAAGTCTAGTAGAAGGGTTCAGTAAGGAGCTAACTGAGCTCTCTGGGATGACTGGTACTGAGTTGAAGCCCTGGGTGGTAAGCTTCCTGCTCACTGACTACAGGGTACTGAGTTGAAGCCCTGGGTGGTAAGCTTCCTGCTCACTGACTACAGGGTACTGAGTTGAAGCCCTGGGTGGTAAGCTTCCTGCTCACTGACTACAGGGTACTGAGTTGAAGCCCTGGGTGGTAAGCTTCCTGCTCACTGACTACAGGGTACTGAGTTGAAGCCCTGGGTGGTAAGCTTCCTGCTCACTGACTACAGGGTACTGAGTTGAAGCCCTGGGTGGTAAGCTTCCTGCTCACTGACTACAGGGTACTGAGTTGAAGCCCTGGGTGGTAAGCTTCCTGCTCACTGACTACAGGGTACTGAGTTGAAGCCCTGGGTGGTAAGCTTCCTGCTCACTGACTACAGGGTACTGAGTTGAAGCCCTGGGTGGTAAGCTTCCTGCTCACTGACTACAGTCAGGGTCCCCTACCACCCAGGGCTTGAACTCGGTACCCTGCAGTGAGTGGGCAGGATCCCCACCACCCAGGGCTTGAACTCAGTGCCCTGCAGTCAGGAGGTACTGAGTGATCTGGAGAAGGTTTTCATCAAGGATGATGCTCTGTACATATTTCCCTCGATCCAGACTAGTCTCCCAGTCCCTGCCGATGACAAACATCCCCACAGCATGATGCTGCCACCACCATGTTCAATCTTGGTTTCATCAGACCAGAGAATCTTGTTTCTCATGGTCTGAGAGTCTTTAGGTGCCTTTTGGGAAAACTCCAAGCGGGCTGTCGTGCCTTTTACTGAGGAGTGGCTTCCGTCTGCTCACTCCACCATAAACGCCTGATTACTGGAGTGCTGCAGAGATGGATCCCCTTCTGGAAGGTTCTCCCATCACCACAGAGGTACTCTGGAGCTCTGACAGAGTGACCATTGGGTTCATGGTCACCTCCCTGACCCCAAGGACCTTCTCCCCTGATTACTTTGTTTGTCTGGACGGCCAGCTCTTGTAAGAGTCTTGCTGGTTCTGAAACTTCTTCCATTTAAGAATGATGGAGGCCGCTGTGTTCTTGGGTACCTTCAATGCTGCAGACATTTTTTCTGAGACTTCCCCAGGTCTGTGCCTCAACACAATCCGGTCTCTGAGCTTTACGGACACTTCCTTCGACCTCATGGCTTGGTTAATGCTCTGACACGCACTGTCAACTGTGGGAGCTTATATAGACAGGTGTACTGCTTCTCCAAATCATGTCCAATCAATTGAATTAACACAGGAGGCCTCCAATCAAGTTGTAGAAACATCTCAAGGATGATCAATGGAAACACAATGCACCTGAGCTCAGTCTCGAGTCTCATAGCAAAGGGTCTGAATACTGATGTAAATACTTTTATTAAATTAAGTTTATGAATGTGAAAAAATGTCTAACGTGTTTTTACTTTGTCATTATGGAGTATCGGTGTGTGTATATTGATTTAGGGGGAAATAGAATAGTAATGTAACTAAATGTAGAAAAGTGAAGGGGTCTGAGTACTTTCTGAATGCATCATAACTGCCTCAATGTTGCTGGACCCCAGGAAGAGTAGCTTGGCAAGAATGGATGTGGATCCTAAATAAATATAAATACCAGTCAATTGCCAGAGTTAGAGCTTCCATGTCTGTTCTATTCATTCTTATTTCTATGGTCAGGCCATAGGGTATTACATGTAAACCAGATAAGCTAAACGAATTATTGAATAAGTCATTGGTTAATAAACGAGAAGGAATTCCCGAAATATTTTAAAAAGAATAACATTCAAAAATACAGGCCAAAGCACATGTTTTATTTATCCCAACAACACTGCAGAAGTCCGATCCACTATTAGACTATATTTCTCTATATCAACATGTGTAAAACCAACACTTGAACACTTAGCCCAACCTCCAGTATGTTGCGTTAATATTTATGTTCATTTCAAAGTAGACCAATCCGAAAGTGCGCGTAAAAGTGGCGTCAGGTCTCCATGTCGGATTCCCCCAGTCCGCGCCTTCGTGTCAGCTGAACTGCGCTCCTGTCTTCACCCCACTGTCAGCTACAAGACAAACATGACATATAAAACGTGTGGTGGCCACAGAATAGATACATCTAGTCGAGGGAGATGAACACGGGAAAGAGTAAAATGCTACTGTAGAAGAAGATGGCCTGTTGGATTATTTTATATAAAACGGCAGAACAGTCTTTCTGGTCGCAGGTTCCTCATATATAAGTAGCCTGTCATGCAGTATTGGGACAAATATACCTCGTCCAAAGTCTTGGCTAGTTTATTGACTCACTAAAGTGGTACGTTGTCAAACTTTACTATGTGGGAGCAAATCTACTTTTACGCATCATTGATTTGATGCGTTTTCGTAATTGTTAGTCTCGTCCATTAATTATGTCAGTACACTTAAGCTGATTTATTAGAAATTGCTTCATTAATTCAGTCATTCATTGATGGTTTGATTGTCTGATTGATTAATACACTTCGTTTACATATTAAACTACAGGGGCAGCCATGACAGGAAGGTTGATGCTTGGTATTGTTGCGTCACAATACAAAATGCCTCTGATGACGTGTTGATCAAACACCAAGCTGCCACTGGTGAAATGACGGATCATTAGCTGATTGAACTGCAAGGTGAACGTCGTAAGTACACCTGTCTGCCTGTTTATCAGATAAATGAGGGGATAGACACTTTTATTGAGCACCAGTTATATATATATATCTAAGCTATTAGAAATTAATTGAACAAAGTTGTTACATTTTAATGGATATATCTTGTCCCAAATAATTATTTCAACTCAGAACTGAATGTGATGAAATTAGATAAGAGACAGTAAGTAATAACATGAAAAACATTTCCCCAAATACTAAACATGTTCCTGTGGCTCTCTTTTTATAGAGTTTAATGGTGCTGAAAGCCACTTCCTATTCCAAGTATTCAAGACTAGAAGGAACATTCTGATTAGAATCCTGCAGACCAGTGAATGATGAATAGGAGGCCCAACCTGAATGGGTCTGGAGGACCAAGGTCCATCGGTGTTCCGCTGCTCTGTCCTTCTAACAGAGTGCTGCTGGAGAGAGAAGAGGTCAGCCAGGCCCCAGTGATGGCCTCCTCTTTCAGGCCCTCAGCGTTCCCCTCCCTGCATGTTGTACCTCGTGCTCCCAATCCTGATGAAATCAGGCCCAAGAGGCCCACAGCTGTCCACAGAGAGAGGAGAGACCTCCAGTCCCTGGTTCCTGTCCAGGCTGGATGTCGTGAGTCTCCCGGTTGGTTTAACAGCAGCAGCACCCAGCTACCTGCCAAAACCAACAGACGCAGGCGCAACAAGGACCTTTCCTTCACTGAGGTTCTGAAGAACTACAAGCTTCTGCCTGATTCCCGGCCCAGCAGCCCAGAGAGCCTGTACCAGCCTGAGACAATGATACCTAGAATCCCTGTCAGCATCACGAGACCTGATGTGAGGCCTAGCAACCCTCGGCAACCAACTAGAAGGCCTGTTAGACCAGTCGGCCTGGTCCAGCATGATGTTCAGCCTTCCAGACCTGAGGGGAGGCCTAGCAACCCTCAGCAACCCACTAGACGGCCTGTTAGACCAGTCGGCCTGGTCCAGCCTGATGTACAGCCTTCCAGACCTGAGGGGAGGCCTGGCAACCCTCAGCAACCCACTAGACGGCCTGTTAGACCAGTCGGCCTGGTCCAGCATGATGTTCAGCCTTCCAGACCTGAGGGGAGGCCTAGCAACCCTCTGGGCCCCACTAGACGGCCTGTTAGACCAGTCGGCCTGGTCCAGCATGATGTTCAGCCTTCCAGACCTGAGGTAAGGCCTAGCAACCCTCGGAACACCACTAGGAGAAAAGTTAAGCCCAGTAATCCTGTGTGTCCCGTTATACTCGAGTCCCAACCTACCAGTCCTGTGAGCATCACCACCAGCACTGTGGACGTAGTCCAGCCTGAGTCCCGTTCTACCTGCCCTCTGACCCTGGAAGAGCTGCCCCTTTCAGAGTCATGCAGCTTCAGCAACAATGTGTTTCTTCTCTCCATGCCGAAAGCTGCCCAGCCAGAGGAGGCTGCCAGAGGGAGCAGTAGCCCACCCAGGGACATCATCAGGCCTGAGGCCTTCGTCCAGACAGGACCCCTGCTGGCCAGGAGAGCCCAGAGGGATGCTCCTCCTGCAAAGAAGGTCCCCAAACCCCCGGTGGCCCCCCGGCCCAAACTGCTGCCCTCCCTGGGCCAGGGCAACGTGTCCCTTGTCAGTGCCAACGCCTGGGATGAAAGGACCAAGAAGAAGAGAAAGAAAGGTCAGCACTTCTCTGTGCAATGACACATTTTGTCTGTTGAATATATTGTCAATATTGTATAATGTATGTTGATGGCTGATGTACAACCAGGAATATGATTTTAATGTTTTTAAACATTCATAAATTAATTACTAATAAATGAATGAAACATAATGTAATGTAATTTAAAGGAGTCAGAGTCCAGAGGTCTAGCCTGGGTCTGAGGCATATCCCCCTGACGTAGAGCTGGCCATGAGAGACCCCGTCTGGTCAAGTCAGCCCCTCCCAGCAGCCCCAGCCGTGGGACGACGAGGACGAGGTGGACATCTACGCCCTGAGACGAACAGCCTACATGTGTCCCATGTACGACCAGGAGGAGAGCAGCGTCAGGGGCAACAAGAGGGTGGCAGTGGAGGCCCTGGACAACATTCCTTTCAGAAGGAAGATCACCTTGTGTTATTTCATGGGGGGTCGCAGGGTCATGCTGCCAAAAGACTACTAACCCCACCCCCCTGAATTCCACAACAACCCCCCTTTGTCCCAGACAGAGAAAAACAGGACACACACAGAGAGACAGAGTGGACACCAACAGGGCCATAGGAGGGACTGAGACCCTCTCAGTTGAGGTTAGGAATGTCAGCTACTAAAAGGCTTCTATAGACCATCTCTGTAGCAAGAGAACCTCCAGTGATCAGACTGGGCTGTCCTCTGTCTCCCCTCATCTCTGATACACCAGACTGGGATGTCCTCTGTCTCCCCTCCCCTCACCACTACTCCCCCAAGAGGACCCCTTCACCCTGCCTCCCATCCCCACTACTCCCCCAAGAGGAACGCTGCTCCCTGCCTCCCTCACCTCTTCTCCCCTCGAGGACTACAGTCTCTTATCTCTAGATCAGTGTTGGGGTCAGTTCAATGTCAATACAGTCAATTCAGGAAGTAAACTGACATTTTCTCATAGTGGCATTGAGGAAAATTGGAATTGGACTTTCAGTTTACTTCCTGAAATGTAAAGGAATTGACCCCAACCCTAATCTAAATAAACTACTAGATCTCTATGATGACAGAGTCTCAGACAGAAAGACAATAATCCTGTTACTGTCCAGGACCTTGTCTTTACATTTCCCTGAAGCATTACAGAAATAAAAACAAAGTGTTGAAGAAAATACAATCTTTGGAGTTTTGAGAGGCTGTTTTACCTAGTAGTCCATCACATTGTAACGTTGTTCCTTCTAACAGAATGGTTGTTCCACCTAGTAGTCCATCACATTGTAACGTTGTTCCTTCTAACAGAATGGTTGTTCCACCTAGTAGTCCATCACATTGTAACTTTGTTCCTTCTAACAGAATGGTTGTTCCACCTAGTAGTCCATCACATTGTAACGTTGTTCCTTCTAACAGAATGGTTGTTCCACCTAGTAGTCCATCACATTGTAACGTTGTTCCTTCTAAATTTGCTTCCTGCAACACTAACTCAAAAAAGTTCTGGGACACTGTAAAGTCCATGGAGAATAAGAACACCTCCTCCCAGCTGCCCACTGCACTGAAGATAGGAAACACTGTCACCACTGATAAATCCACCATAATTGAGCATTTCAATAAGCATTTTTCTACGGCTGGCCATGCTTTCCACCTGGCTACTCCTACCCCGGTCAACAGCACTGCACCCCCCACAGCAACTCACCCAAGCCTTCCCCATTTCTCCTTCTCCCAAATCCGTTCAGTTGATGTTCTGAAAGAGCTGCAAAATCTGGACCCCTACAAATCAGCCAGGCTAGACAATCTGGACCCTTTCTTTCTAAAATTATCTGCCGAAATTGTTGCCACCCCTATTACTAGCCTGTTCAACCTCTCTTTCGTGTCGTCTGAGATTCCCAAAGATTGGAAAGCAGCTGCGGTCATCCCCTCTTCAAAGGGGGGACACTCTTGACCCAAACTGCTACAGACCTATATCTATCCTACCATGCCTTTCTAAGGTCTTGAAAGCCAAGTCAACAAACAGATTACCGACCATTTCTAGAATCTCACCATACCTTCTCTGCTATGCAACCTGGTTTCAGAGCTGGTCATGGGTGCACCTCAGCCACGCTCAAGGTCCTAAATGGTATCTTAACCGCCATCGATAAGAAACATTACTGTGCAGCCGTATTCATTGATCTGGCCAAGGCTTTCGACTCTGTTAATCACCACATCCTCATCGGCAGACTCGACAGCCTTGGTTTCTCAAATGATTGCCTCGCCTGGTTCACCAACTACTTCTCTGATAGAGTTCAGTGTGTCAAATCGGAGGGTCTGCTGTCCGGACCTCTGGCAGTCTCTATGGGGGTGCCACAAGGTTCAATTCTTGGACCGACTCTCTTCTCTGTATACATCAATGAGGTCGCTCTTGCTGCTGGTGAGTCTCTGATCCACCTCTACACAGATGACACCATTCTGTATACTTCTGGCCCTTCTTTGGACACTGTGTTAACAACCCTCCAGGCAAGCTTCAATGCCATACAACTCTCCTTCCGTGGTCTCCAATTGCTCTTAAATACAAGTAAAACTAAATGCATGCTCTTCAACCGATCGCTACCTGCACCTGCCCGCCTGTCCAACATCACTACTCTGGACGGCTCTGACTTAGAATACGTGGACAACTACAAATACTTAGTTGTCTGGTTAGACTGTAAACTCTCCTTCCAGACCCATATCAAACATCTCCAATCCAAAGTTAAATCTAGAATTGACTTTCTATTTCGCAACAAAGCATCCTTCACTCATGCTGACCCTTGTAAAAATGACCATCCTACCAATCCTCGACTTTGGCGATGTCATTTACAAAATAGCCTCCAATACCCTACTCAACAAATTGGATGCAGTCTATCACAGTGCAATCCGTTTTGTCACCAAAGCCCCATATACTACCCACCATTGCGACCGGTGCGCTCTCGTTGGCTGGCCCTCGCTTCATACTCGTCGCCAAACCCACTGCCTCCATGTCATCTACAAGACCCTGCTAGGTAAAGTCCCCCCATATCTCAGCTCGCTGGTCACCATAGCATCCCCCACCTGTAGCACACGCTCCAGCAGGTATATCTCTCTAGTCACCCCGAAAACCAATTCTTTCTTTGGCCGCCTCTCCTTTCAGTTCTCTGCTGCCAATGACTGGAACGAACTACAAAAATCTCTGAAACTGGAAACACTTATCTCCCTCACTAGCTTTAAGCACCAACTGTCAGAGCAGCTCACAGATTACTGCACCTGTACATTGCCCACCTATAATTTAGCCCAAACAACTACCCCTTTCCCTACTGTATTTAATGAATGTATTTATTTTGCTCCTTTGCACCCCATTATCTTTATTTCTACTTTGCACATTCTTCCATTGCAAATCTACCATTCCAGTGTTTTACTTGCTATATTGTATTTACTTTGCCACCATGGCCTTTTTTTACCTTTACCTCCCTTATCTCACCTCATTTGCTCACATCGTATATAGACTTGTTTATACTGTATTATTGACTGTATGTTTGTTTTACTCCATGTGTAACTCTGTGTCGTTGTATGTGTCGAACTGCTTTGCTTTATCTTGGCCAGGTTGCAATTGTAAATGAGAACTTGTTCTGAACTTGCCTACCTGGTTAAATAAAGGTGAAATAAATAAATACAATTAAATAACAGAATGGTTGTTCCACCTAGTAGTCCATCACATTGTAACGTTGTTCCTTCTAACAGAATGGTTGTTCCACCTAGTAGTCCATCACATTGTAACGTTGTTCCTTCTAACAGAATGGTTGTTCCACCTAGTAGTCCAACACAGAAGTAGGTGGTCAGTAATGGTTCTTGTGTTGCAGTAAGCCAACCTGGTCAACTGGTTTAATAAGTCTTAGGTTGCATATATGATATGTGACTTGATGGTTTTTCCTGAAACAGTCCATCCATTTCCATCAGTGAAAACCCAGCCCACATTTAATCATCAAGCATGGAGTCAGTCAACAGCTCTCTGTGATTGTAAAGTCATCAAGCATGGAGTCAGTCAACATCTCTCTGTGATTGTAAAGTCAACAAGCATGGAGTCAGTCAACAGCTCTCTGTGATTGTAAAGTCAACAAGCCTGGAGTCAGTCAACAGCTCTCTGTGATTGTAAAGTCAACAAGCATGGAGTCAGTCAACAGCTCTCTGTGATTGTAAAGTCAACAAGCATGGAGTCAGTCAACAGCTCTCTGTGATTGTAAAGTCATCAATCATGGAGTCAGTCAACAGCTCTCTGTGATTGTAAAGTCAACAAGCATGGAGTCAGTCAACAGCTCTCTGTGATTGTAAAGTCATCAAACATGGACTCAGTCAACAGCTTATTCCTCTCAGTCCATCAGCCAAGATTATCAATATAATTACTTAAATCATATAGTCATATTGATTGATAAAGATGACACAAACAGCAGCAGGCGCTAAGTTCAGGCATTCTGGAACATTCCAGGGAGATACCGATTCAGAAGGGGAGGGGTTTAGGCTAGGTAGCTGTCTGTCTGTCATCAGAAAACCAGCGTGGAGGTCTTGAGACAGGTGAAGGAGGCAGTGAGACAGGTGAGGAAGAAAGAGACAGACAGGTAGATCTGAGATGCATCTCCACACTCCTTGGCGTTTTCCTGAAATCAATCGTTAACACAGTTACAGCCAGTGGTATAATGAAAAGTGTTATTACACAAGGAGAAGTGCTAACCTTTCTTCTTCTTGGTCCTCCCATCACATGAAATAACTGTGAAAACTATGATTTTTTTTTGTTTATCCTTCATTTAACTTGGCAAGTCAGTTTAGAACAAATTCAGATTTTCAATGACGGCCTCGGAACACGTGTTCAATCCATTTGGTTGATTTAAAAATACAGTATATAAAATACCTGTCCAGCATCACTACTCTGGACGGCTCTGACTTAGAACATGTGGATAACTACAAATACCTAGGTGTCTGGTTAGACTGTAAACTCTCGTTCCAGACTCACATTAAGCGTCTCCAATCCAAAATTAAATCTAGAATCGGCTTCCTATTTCGCAACAAAGCATCCTTCACTCATGCTGCCAAACATACCCTCGTAAAACTGACCATCCAATCGATCCTCGACTTCGGCGATGTCATTTATAAAATAGCCTCCAACCCTCTACTCAACAAATTGGATGCGGTCTATCACAGTGCCATCCGTTTTGTCACCAAAGCCCCATATACTACCCACCACCTCGACCTGTATGCTCTCGTTGGCTGGCCCTCGCTTCACTCTCGTCGCCAAACCCACTGGCTCCAGGTCATCTACAAGTCTCTGCTAGGTCAAGCCCCACCTTATCTCAGCTCACTGGTCACCATAGCAGCACCCACCCGTAGCACGTGCTCCAGCAGGTATCTCTCACTGGTCACCCACAAAGCCAATTCATCCTTTAGCCACCTTTCCTTCCAGTTCTCTGCTGCCAATGACTGGAAGGAACTGCAAACATCACTGAAGCTGGAGACTCATATCTCCCTCACTAGCTTTAAGCACCAGCTGTCAGAGGAGCTCACAGATCACTGCACCTGTACATAGCCCATCTGTAAACAGCCCATCCAACGACCTCCTCCCCATACTGTATTTATCTTGCTCCTTTGCACCCCAGTATCTCTACTTGCACATTCATCTTCTGCACATCTACCATTCCAGTGTTTAATTTCTATATTGTATTTACTTCACCACCATGGCCTATTTACTGCCTTATCTCCCTTATCTTACCTCATTTGCACTCACTGTATATAGACTTTGTGTTTTCCTTTTCTACTGTAATATTGACTGTATGTGTTTATTCCATGTGTAACTCTGTGTTGTTGTATGTGTCAAACTGCTATTCTTTATCTTAGCCAGGTCGCAGTTGAAAAATTAGAACTTGTTCTCAATTAGCCTACCTGGTTAAATAAATAAAAACATTTAAAAAAGATATATATCTAATACCTATTATTCACACTAATGTTGGGTTTCTGGAATAAAAATATATTGTGTATCCTGTCCGAGGGCAACCTGTATTCTGTTTCAATTTCTGGATTCCGTCTTGAGTTTTCCTCATTGGGGAAATAATGGGGCCCTACAAGCCCTTATGTGAGTTACAATGAAAACACACAGACATTTGAATATATTGACATACCTTGTCAATGTATTCTGGAAAATATGGTCTGTCCAGTACTCAGGAACGTCTGAACACCTATATACCTAAAGAAGAGAAGTTGTATTAAAACCTATGACAATGTCAGGAAATAACACTCAAATGACTTCAGCTTTAGATAGCTAACGTAAACTCACGTAAACTCGTACATCGCCTTGGTCCGTACAATTGCCCTTATTTTAGCGCCCCAAAAACGTAATACTTCCAGATCGACTGTAATGTCAATACCATTGTAAAGCACAATTTGCAGGCAATGAGCCCCGTCAGCTCTTTTTCAAAATGGCGGGTGGGGAAGCGAAACTAATGCGTGATAGTGAGAAGGAGAGATGTTGTGTGGGAAAATTGCTTTTTTCCCCACTCGATCTGTCCAACTTTTAAAAAATATATATATATATTTTACCTTTATTTAACCAGGCAAGTCAGTTAAGAACACATTCTTATTTTCAATGACGGCCTGGGAACAGTGGGTTAACTGCCTGTTCAGGGGCAGAACGACAGATTTGTACCTTGTCAGCTCGGGGGTTTGAACTCGCAACCTTCCGGTTACTAGTCCAACGCTCTAACCACTAGGCTACGCACACCTTATCGCCTCTAAAATGTAAATAAAACACTATAAAGAGTTTATATAATGTGTCATTACATACCTTTTTGAAGGTTTGGCGAAAAAAATGACTAGGTATCCCCCAGTCACTGCCCATTTCTTGTTTTTAAAGGATGATAGAAGTGATACACCTGGTGGAGAGAGATTGTAAGACAGAAATCGTTGATTTATGCGTTATGACATGACAGATCAAGATGCAACTTTTCTCCAATACTATAGAGCCATTACCATGTCGATCAACGCGTGAATAGAAACCTAGTTCACACCCCGGATTTTGACTTAGTTTTCTTTCGAGCCTCGTTTGAATGTCGCTGTTGCAACAAGTTTGTACGGAATGGGGTGAGTTTACGTTAGCTTGCCAAGCAGGCAAACATTACCTTGCAGGGGCACATGTGTTCAGTTCTACTGTAATGTTGCTGACGATGCATTTTTTGGTGACATAGGTAGCTAATATGTTACATAGCTATTTCCGTTCATATACAACCTACACAAAAATGACAAAAGTTATAAACAGCACTGAGGCAAGAAAATGCACTGCTAACTTACTAGCATGCCCACCACTAGTTAACTATAGAGACATCATAGAAGTTAACTAGCTAGTAGCATTCCCATCACTAGTTAACTATACAGACATCATCAATAGAGTAGTCAACTAGTTAACTAAGACATCATATCAACTAGCTAGTAGCATGCCCACCACTAGTTAACTATACAGACATCATGGAAGTTAACTAGCCAGTAGCATGCCCATCACTAGTTAACTATACAGACATCATGGAAGTCAACTAGCTAGTAGCATTCCCATCACTAGTTAACTATACAGACATCATAGAAGTCAACTAGCTAGTAGCATGCCCACCACTAGTTAACTATACAGACATCATGGAAGTTAACTAGCCAGTAGCATGCCCATCACTAGTTAACTATACAGACATCTTAGAAGTTAACTAGCTAGTTTATCAACGTGCAAATATATAACTTACTCTGGCAATATAACTAGCTAAAGGCTTTTCGTACTTGAAGAATATTATTTAACGAATATTTTTGTCATTTCGTTGAAAACATGTGTGTAGATCCAAACTACATTCCAAGTGATAGTTTGGTCGTTACCTGCCACATGGCCTTTCCAGAGGAGAAAGATCAAGACGACGTCTGTTGAAATGTTCCAAGCACAACTGACGTTCATAACTAGATCTGGCATGTCAGTCCAACACAATAATGATCATTTCAACATCATATTTTTAAGTTGTTGCTGGTTGTTACTTTGAAATATTCGTTTAAAATTTAGCAGCAGCATATTACCTTGGATTCGGTCTAAAATGTGTTCAAAAGCAGAAACCTATTATTTTTAGTAAAAATCGTTTGATTTTCTTTTGCAATATTTACTATGTCGGTGGTTCATTTTTTACAGTTTATAACGAATATGAATTCGGTGGGCAGAAATGATTAAATATTGTAGCGACCCAGACAGACAGCTGCTGTGTTATCAGGCTATTAGTTGGTTGTGTTGTACTTACCAGTACCCAGTGTTCGCGGGGTCCGACATGCCAATCAACCTGCTATCTGCCAATCACGGGAATGCCTGGAACGTTCTGATGCCGGGCTTCCTGGTGATTGGTGGAGAGGCGTGAGGGGGGTTGGGCTGGGAGCATTGGAAGTTAAGACCAGGTTTAAACGTTGATCTCTCTCTTATGTCTGGCTTTCACAAGAGAAGGTCACTGTTGGTTTATAAGGTATCCTTCATTTATTTGTCGTGGGCTGCGGCCAAACAGTAGCCTGTGGGGAGTTGGGTTAATAAACCGTACATTCGTAAACTCAACCCTCTGTCTGGACAATTGTTCCTTTATGATCTAGTCAGGTCATTACAATATTAAAGCATTAGACCTCTCACTAAAGGCATCAGTCATACAAAAGTTATACTTAAATCCAGACTGGTTCTCTAGTAAATTGGTAGGAATGTCTCATCCTATGTTCAAGAATGGCCTTTTCCCTTTATTCAGATTACACCTGCTCACTTTCAGTTGTTTGAAAAGGAAAATAATCTCCATAAATTCGTTCTTTTTTAAACAAGCCTTAGAAAATTGATTGCAATTTCAGTTTAATCCACCTGAAAAGACAGAACAAATAATACAACAAATAGTGGTTAAACGTAAATACTAATTGTTTAAAATGTTTAAAAACTCGAAAAAATGTTTAAAAAAGGTATAATTTAGTGAATGATATCATAAATAGGACTAGTGGAGTTGTCACACATGCAGCTAACACAGACATTTGGAAATGTTTGCTCTTCCCAAAATTACAACCAACTAATTGCAGCATTACCACAAAAATGAAGAGGCAAGTAGAGAGGGGAATAAGTAAGGAACTTGTATGTCGGCCCTGTATTAAAGAACATAAATGGTTAAAGAAAAGTGTCATAAATAAAAACATTCACCAATTTAATTGAAGGACCAAAAAACGGACAGCTGTGCCATATAAATGGCAAAATAGTTGGGAAGACATTTTCGATGCACCGATTCCATGGCACATGGTTTATGAATTGATACGCAAAACGGAGGATTCATAACTTCGAATTTTTCCATTTAAATTACTATACAAAATTCTTGCAACCGATCAAATGTTATATAAATGGGGGATACAGTCTTCCCAGCTCTGCAGATTTTGCTTTGAGGAGGCAGAGTCATTAGATCATTATTTTGATGCAGGTCCATGAAGGCTGAAGAACTGCAACATTTGCCTTGTCCTAACGCTGCAGAGAGCAATACTGGGTGATTTGAAAAGCCATAATCAATCAATAATATCATTCATTTAGCAAAATGTTTATTTATTTTATTTATAATCTGTAGAAGCTATGAGAATACAAAGCTTCAGTAATTTTGTGAAGCATCACAGCACAGTTGAAAAATATATGGAAAATAGAAATCCAAAATGGATGGACATCAGAAATAGAGGAAGGACTAAAAACAAACTAAATATAACTATTGTAAAATAGATTGTGTCTGTAAAATATGTATAAACTGAAGGTAGTAGCCTAAGTGTTATTGTTTATTAGTTTACTCCAATTGGGGGAAGGGTGGTGGGGTTTGGGAGGAATAATAAAGGTATGTAATAAAAAAGTATGTATATCTATATAGGTATGAATATATATTTACCCCCCAAAATATATGGGGGATTGGAAATGATGCAGACAATTACATTGATGAAAGCAACAATCTTTCCACAATAATAAGCTGATCGTCCCCTTTAAAAAAAAGGTGTTTTTTTAAGTGTGCAAAGCTGTCATCAAGGCAAAGGACACTCAAGGACATTCAGAGACAAGGCCCGATGCCACTCCTGCGTTGTCTTGGCTGTGTGATTAGGTTCATTGTCCTGTAGGAAGGTGTTCCTTCGTCCCAGTCTGAGCGATCTGGAGCAGGTTCTCATCAAGGATCTCTCTGTACTTTGCTCTGTTCATCTTTCCCTCGATTCTAACTAGTCTCACAGGCCCTGCCACTGAAAAACATCCCAACAGCATGATGTTGCCACCATCATGTTCACTCTTGGTTTCATCAGACCAGAGAATCTTGTTTCTCATGGTCTGAGAATCTTCAGGGGCCTTTTGGCAAACTCCAAGCGGTATGTCATGTGTCTTTAATTGAGGAGTGGCTTCCTACCATAAAACCCTTTATTAGTCGGAGTGCTGCAGATATGGTTCTCTTTCTGGAAGGTTCTACCATCTCCACAGATGAACTCAGGAGCGATGGAAACAGGATGCACCCGACTTCAATTTCAAGTCTCATAGCAAAGTCTAGCAGAGTCTGAATACTTTTGTAAATAATAAAATTCAAATAAATAAATATAAATAAATATATATATAATAAATTACTTATTCAACAATTCGTGTATTTATTTAGCTTATCTTGTTTTGCTAAAACATTTTTCATCCATTTTGGAATAAGGCTGTAAAGTAACAAAATGTGGAAAAAGTCAAGGAGTCTGAATACGTTCCCGAATGCACCGTAAATGCCTTAATGTTGCTGGACCCCAGGAAGAGTAGCTGCTGCCTTGGCAGAAATTAACGGGGATCCTAAATAAATATAAATACCAGTCATTTGCCAGGGTTAGAGCTTCCATGTCTGTTCTATTCATTCTTATTTCTATGTTCAGGCCATAGGGTATTACATGTACACAAGATAAGCTAAATAAATACACGAATTATTGAATTTGTAATTGGTTAATAAATGAGAAGGAATTCCCGAAATATTTAAAAAATAATAACATGCAAAAAGAATAGAGGCCAAAGCACATCAGCAGTTTTATTTACCCCACCAACACTGCAGAAGGCCGATCCACTATTAGACTGTATTTCTCTATATCAACATGTGTAAAACCAACACTTGAACACTTAGCCCAACCTCCAGTATGTTCCGTTAATATTTATGTTCATTTTAAAGTAGACCAATCCGAAAGTGCGCGTAAAAGTGGCGTCAGGTCTCCATGTCGGATTCCCCCAGTCCGCGCCTTCGTGTCAGCTGAACTGCGCTCCTGTCTTCACCCCACTGTCAGCTACAAGACAAACATGACATATAAACGTGTGGTGGCCACAGAATAGATACATCTAGTCGAGGGAGATGAACACGGGAAAGAGTAAAATGCTACTGTAGAAGAAGATGGCCTGTTGGATTATTTTATATAAAACGGCAGAACAGTCTTTCTGGTCGCAGGTTCCTCATATATAAGTAGCCTGTCATGCAGTATTGGGACAAATATACCTCGTCCAAAGTCTTGGCTAGTTTATTGACTCACTAAAGTGGTTCGTTGTCGAACTTTACTATGTGGGAGCGAATCTACTTTTACGCATCATTGATTTGATGCGTTTTCGTAATTGTCAGTCTCGTCCATTAATTATGTCAGTACACTTAAGCTGATTTATTAGAAATTGCTTCATTAATTCAGTCATCCATTGATGGTTTGATTGTCTGATTGATTAATACACTTCGTTTACATATTAAACTACAGGGGCAGCCATGACAGGAAGGTTGATGCTTGGTATTGTTGCGTCACAATACAAAATGCCTCTGATGACGTAATGATCAAACACCAAGCTGCCACTGGTGAAATGACGGATCATTAGCTGATTGAACTACAAGGTGAACGGTAAGTACACCTGTCTGCCTGTTTATCAGATAAATGAGGGGATAGACAGTTTTATTGAGCACCAGTTATATCTAAGCTATTAGAAATGAATTGAACAAAGTTGTTACATTTTAATGGATATATCTTGTCCCAAATCATTATTTCAACTCAGAACTGAATGTGATGAAATTAGATAAGAGACAGTAAGTAAGTAATAACATGAAAAACATTTCCCCAAATACTAAACATGTTCCTGTGGCTCTCTTTTTATAGAGTTTAATGGTGCTGAAAGCCACTTCCTATTCCAAGTATTCAAGACTAGAAGGAGCATTCTGATTAGAATCCTGCAGACCAGTGAATGATGAATAGGAGGCCCAACCTGAATGGGTCTGGAGGACCAAGGTCCATCGGTGTTCCGCTGCTCTGTCCTTCTAACAGAGTGCTGCTGGAGAGAGAAGAGGTCAGCCAGGCCCCAGTGATGGCCTCCTCTTTCAGGCCCTCAGCGTTCCCCTCCCTGCATGTTGTACCTCGTGCTCCCCCTCCTGACGAAATCAGGCCCAAGAGGCCCACAGCTGCCCACAGAGAGAGGAGAGACCCCCAGTCCCTGGTTCCTGTCCAGGATGGATGTCGTGAGTCTCCCGGTTGGTTTAACAGCAGCAGCTCCCAGCTACCTGCCAAAACCAACAGACGCAGGCGCAACAAGGACCTTTCCTTCACTGAGGTTCTGAAGAAATACAAGCTTCTACCTGATTCCCGGCCCAACAGCTCAGAGAGCCTGTACCAGAATGAGATGATGACACCTAGAATCCCTGTCAGCATCACTAGACCTGTTGTGAGGCCTAGCAACCCTCGGCGCCCAGCTAGACGGCCTGTTAGCCCCATAGGCCTGGGCCAGCCGGATGTACAGCCTTCCAGACCTGAAGGGAGGCCTAGCAACCCTCGGCGCCCAGCTAGACGGCCTGTTAGCCCCACAGGCCTGGGCCAGCCGGATGTACAGCCTTCCAGACCTGAAGGGAGGCCAAGCAACCCTCGGCGCCCAGCTAGACGGCCTGTTAGCCCCACAGGCCTGGGCCAGCCGGATGTACAGCCATCCAGACCTGAAGGGAGGCCTAGCAACCCTCGGCGCCCAGCTAGACGGCCTGTTAGCCCCATAGGCCTGGGCCAGCCGGATGTACAGCCTTCCAGACCTGAAGGGAGGCCTAGCAAGGCCCCTCGGGCGCCCAGACCTGAGGAGACAGGCCCGGCCTGTTAGCCCCATAGGCCTGGGCCAGCCGGATGTACAGCCATCCAGACCTGAAGGGAAGCCTAGCAACCCTCGACGCCCCACTCGACAGCCTGTTAGCCCAGTTGGCCTGGTCCAACCTGATGTACAGCCATCCAGACCTGAAGGGAAGCTGAGCAACCCTCTGGGCCCCACGAGACGGCCTGTTAGACCAGTCGGCCTGGTCCAGCATGATGTTCAGCCTTCCAGACCTGAAGGAAGGCCTAGCAACCCTCGGAGCACCACTAGGAGAAAAGTTAAGCTCAGTAATCCTGTGTGTTCCGTTATACTCGAGTCCCAACCTACCAGTCCTGTGAGCATCACCACCAGCGCTGTGGACATAGTCCAGCCTGAGCCCCGTTCTACCTGCCCTCTGACCCTGGAAGAGCTGCCCCTTTCAGAGTCATGCAGCTTCAGCAACAATGTGTTTGTTCTCTCCATGCCGAAAGCTGCCCAGCCAGAGGAGGCTGCCAGAGGGAGCAGCAGCCCACCCAGGGACATCATCAGGCCTGAGGCCTTCGTCCAGACAGGACCCCTGCTGGCCAGGAGAGCCCAGAGGGATGCTCCTCCTGCAAAGAAGGTCCCCAAACCCCGGTGGCCCCCGGCCCAAACTGCTGCCCTCTCTGGGCCAGGGCAACGTGTCCCTTGTCAGTGCCAACGCCTGGGATGAAAGGACCAAGAAGAAGAGAAAGAAAGGTCAGCACTTCTCTTTGTGCAATGACACATTTTGTCTATTGAATATATTGTCAATATTGTATAATGTATGTTGATGGCTGATGTACAACCAGGAATATGATTTAATGTTTTTAAACATTCATAAATGAATTACTAATAAATTAATTTAACCTAATGTAATTTAAAGGAGTCAGAGTCCAGAGGTCTAGCCTGGGTCTGAGGCATATCCCCCGTGACGTAGAGCTGGCCATGATGAGACCCCGTCTGGTCAAGTCAGCCGTTCCCTCCCAGCAGCCCTACCAGCCGTGGGACGACGAGGACGAGGTGGACATCTACGCCCTGAGGCGAACAGCCTACATGTGTCCCATGTACGACCAGGAGGAGAGCAGCGTCAGGGGCAACAAGAGGGTGGCAGTGGAGGCCCTGGACAACATTCCTTTCAGAAGGAAGATCACCTTGTGTTATTTCATGGGGGGTCGCAGGGTCATGCTGCCAAAAGACTACTAACTCCACCCCCCTCAATATCCACAACAACCCCCTTTGTCCCAGACAGCGAAGAACAGGACACACACAGAGAGACAGAGTGGACACCAACAGGGCCATAGGAGGGACTGAGACCCTCTCAGTTGAGGTTAGGAATGTCAGCTACTAAAAGGCTTCTATAGACCATCTCTGTAGCAAGAGAACCTCCAGTGATCAGACTGGAATGTCCTCTGTCTCCCCTCCTGTCTCCCCTCCCCTCACCACTACTCCCCCAAGAGGACCCCTTCACCCTGCCTCCCATCCCCACTACTCCCCCAAGAGGAACGCTGCTCCCTGCCTCCCCTCACCTCTTCTCCCCCAAGAGGAACGCTGCTCCCTACTTCTCCCTCGAGGACTACAGTCTCTTATCTCTAGATCAGTGTTGGGGTCAGATCAATGTCAATACAGTCAATTCAGGAAGTAAACTGACATTTTCTCATAGTGGCATTGAGGAAAATTGGAATTGGACTTTCAGTTTACTTCCTGAAATGTAAAGGAATGACCCCAACCCTAATCTAAATAAACTACTAGATCTCTATGATGACAGAGTCTCAGACATAAAGACAATAATCCTGTTACTGTCCAGGACCTTGTCTTTACATTTCCCTGAAGCATTACAGAAATAAAAACAAAGTGTTGAAGAAAATACAATCTTTGGAGTTTTGAGAGGCTGTTTCACCTAGTAGTCCATCACATTGTAACGTTGTTCCTTCTAACAGAATGGTTGTTCCACCTAGTAGTCCATCACATTGTAACGTTGTTCCTTCTAACAGAATGGCTGTTCCACCTAGTAGTCCATCACATTGTAACGTTGTTCCTTCTAACAGAATGGCTGTTCCACCTAGTAGTCCATCACATTGTAACGTTGTTCCTTCTAACAGAATGGTTGTTCCACCTAGTAGTCCATCACATTGTAACGTTGTTCCTTCTAACAGAATGGCTGTTCCACCTAGTAGTCCATCACATTGTAACGTTGTTCCTTCTAACAGAATGGTTGTTCCACCTAGTAGTCCATCACATTGTAACGTTGTTCCTTCTAACAGAATGGTTGTTCCACCTAGTAGTCCATCACATTGTAACGTTGTTCCTTCTAACAGAATGGTTGTTTCACCTAGTAGTCCATCACATTGTAACGTTGTTCCTTCTAAATTTGCTTCCTGCAACACTAACTCAAAAAGTTCTGGGACACTGTAAAGTCCATGGAGAATAAGAACACCTCCTCCCAGCTGCCCACTGCACTGAAGATAGGAAACACTGTCACCACTGATAAATCCACCATAATTGAGCATTTCAATAAGCATTTTTCTACGGCTGGCCATGCTTTCCACCTGGCTACTCCTACCCCGGTCAACAGCACTGCACCCCCACAGCAACTCGCCCAAGCCTTCCCCATTTCTCCTTCTCCCAAATCCGTTCAGTTGATGTTCTGAAAGAGCTGCAAAATCTGGACCCCTACAAATCAGCCAGGCTAGACAATCTGGACCCTTTCTTTCTAAAATTATCTGCCGAAATTGTTGCCACCCCTATTACTAGCCTGTTCAACCTCTCTTTCGTGTCGTCTGAGATTCCCAAAGATTGGTTGCACCTGCGGTCATCCCCTCTTCAAAGGGGGGACACTCTTGACCCAAACTGCTACAGACCTATATCTATCCTACCATGCCTTTCTAAGGTCTTGAAAGCCAAGTCAACAAACAGATTACCGACCATTTGAATCTCACCATACCTTCTCTGCTATGCAACCTGGTTTCAGAGCTGGTCATGGGTGCACCTCAGCCACGCTCAAGGTCCTAAATGGTATCTTAACCGCCATCGATAAGAAACATTACTGTGCAGCCGTATTCATTGATCTGGCCAAGGCTTTCGACTCTGTTAATCACCACATCCTCATCGGCAGACTCGACAGCCTTGGTTTCTCAAATGATTGCCTCGCCTGGTTCACCAACTACTTCTCTGATAGAGTTCAGTGTGTCAAATCGGAGGGTCTGCTGTCCGGACCTCTGGCAGTCTCTATGGGGGTGCCACAAGGTTCAATTCTTGGACCGACTCTCTTCTCTGTATACATCAATGAGGTCGCTCTTGCTGCTGGTGAGTCTCTGATCCGCTCTCTCCACTGGCTTCCAGTTGAAGCTCGCATCCGCTACAAGACCATGGTGCTTGCCCACGGAGCTGTGAAGGGAACGGCACCTCAGTACCTCCAAGCTCTGATCAGGCCCTACACCCAAACAAGGGCACTGCGTTCATTCACCTCTGGCCTGCTCGCCTCCCTACCACTGAGGAAGTACAGTTCCCACTCAGCCCAGTCAAAACTGTTCGCTGCTCTGGCTCCCCAATGGTGGAACACACTCCCCTCACGACGCCAGGACAGCGGAGTCAATCACCACCTTCCGGAGACACCTGAAACCCCACCTCTTTAAGGAATACCTAGGATAGGATAAAGTAATCCTTCTCACCCCCTTAAAAGATTTAGATGCACTATTGTAAAGTGGCTGTTCCACTGGATGTCATAAGGTGAATGCACCAATTTGTAAGTCGCTCTGGATAAGAGCGTCTGCTAAATGACTTAAATGTAAATGTAAATGATCCACCTCTACACAGACGACACCATTCTGTACACTTCTGGCCCTTCTTTGGACACTGTGTTAACAACCCTCCAGGCAAGCTTCAATGCCATACAACTCTCCTTCCGTGGCCTCCAATTGCTCTTAAATACAAGTAAAACTAAATGCATGCTCTTCAACCGATCGCTACCTGCACCTGCCCGCCTGTCCAACATCACTACTCTGGACGGCTCTGACTTAGAATACGTGGACAACTACAAATACTTAGGTGTCTGGTTAGACTGTAAACTCTCCTTCCAGACCCATATCAAACATCTCCAATCCAAAGTTAAATCTAGAATTGACTTCCTATTTCGCAACAAAGCATCCTTCACTCATGCTGACCCTTGTAAAAATGACCATCTTACCAATCCTCGACTTTGGCGATGTCATTTACAAAATAGCCTCCAATACCCTACTCAACAAATTGGATGCAGTCTATCACAGTGCAATCCGTTTTGTCACCAAAGCCCCATATACTACCCACCATTGCGACCGGTGCGCTCTCGTTGGCTGGCCCTCGCTTCATACTCGTCGCCAAACCCACTGCCTCCATGTCATCTACAAGACCCTGCTAGGTAAAGTCCCCCTTATCTCAGCTCGCTGGTCACCATAGCATCCCCCACCTGTAGCACACGCTCCAGCAGGTATATCTCTCTAGTCACCCCAAAAACCAATTCTTTCTTTGGCCGCCTCTCCTTCCAGTTCTCTGCTGCCAATGACTGGAATGAACTACAAAAATCTCTTAAACTGGAAACACTTATCTCCCTCACTAGTTTTAAGCACCAACTGTCAGAGCAGCACCTGCACCTGTACATAGCTCACCTATAATTTAGCCCAAACAACTACCCCTTTCCCTACTGTATAATTTATTTATTTTGCTCCTTTGCACCCCATTATTTTAATTTCTACTTTGCACATTCTTCCACTGCAAATCTACCATTCCAGTGTTTTACTTGCTATTTTGTATTTACTTTGCCACCATGGCCTTTTTTTTGCCTTTACCTCCCTTATCTCACCTCATTTGCTCACATCGTATATAGACTTGTTTATACTGTATTATTGACTGTATGTTTGTTTTACTCCATGTGTAACTCTGTGTCGTTGTATGTGTCGAACTGCTTTGCTTTATCTTGGCCAGGTTGCAATTGTAAATGAGAACTTGTTCTGAACTTGCCTACCTGGTTAAATAAAGGTGAAATAAATACAATTAAATAACAGAATGGTTGTTCCACCTAGTAGTCCATCACATTGTAACGTTGTTCCTTCTAACAGAATGGTTGTTCCACCTAGTAGTCCATCACATTGTAACGTTGTTCCTTCTAACAGAATGGTTGTTCCACCTAGTAGTCCATCACATTGTAACGTTGTTCCTTCTAACAGAATGGCTGTTCCACCTAGTAGTCCATCACATTGTAACGTTGTTCCTTCTAACAGAATGGTTGTTCCACCTAGTAGTCCATCACATTGTAACGTTGTTCCTTCTAACAGAATGGTTGTTCCACCTAGTAGTCCATCACATTGTAACGTTGTTCCTTCTAAAATAATGGTTGTTCCACCTAGTAGTCCATCACATTGTAACGTTGTTCCTTCTAACAGAATGGTTGTTCCACCTAGTAGTCCATCACATTGTAACGTTGTTCCTTCTAACAGAATGGCTGTTCACCTAGTAGTCCATCACATTGTAACGTTGTTCCTTCTAACAGAATGGTTGTTCCACCTAGTAGTCCATCACATTGTAACGTTGTTCCTTCTAACAGAATGGCTGTTCCACCTAGTAGTCCATCACATTGTAACGTTGTTCCTTCTAACAGAATGGTTGTTCCACCTAGTAGTCCATCACATTGTAACGTTGTTCCTTCTAACAGAATGGCTGTTTCTCCTAGTAGTCCATCACATTGTAACGTTGTTCCTTCTAACAGAATGGTTGTTCCACCTAGTAGTCCATCACATTGTAACGTTGTTCCTTCTAACAGAATGGCTGTTCCACCTAGTAGTCCATCACATTGTAACGTTGTTCCTTCTCAGTCCATCACATTGTAACGTTGTTCCTTCTAACAGAATGGTTGTTCCACCTAGTAGTCCATCACATTGTAACGTTGTTCCTTCTAACAGAATGGTTGTTCCACCTAGTAGTCCATCACATTGTAACGTTGTTCCTTCTAACAGAATGACTGTTCCACCTAGTAGTCCATCACATTGTAACGTTGTTCCTTCTAACAGAATGGCTGTTCCACCTAGTAGTCCATCACATTGTAACGTTGTTCCTTCTAACAGAATGGCTGTTCCCCTAGTAGTCCATCACATTGTAACGTTGTTCCTTCTAACAGAATGGTTGTTCCACCTAGTAGTCCATCACATTGTAACGTTGTTCCTTCTAACAGAATGGTTGTTCCACCTAGTAGTCCATCACATTGTAACGTTGTTCCTTCTAACAGAATGACTGTTCCACCTAGTAGTCCATCACATTGTAACGTTGTTCCTTCTAACAGAATGGCTGTTCCACCTAGTAGTCCATCACATTGTAACGTTGTTCCTTCTAACAGAATGGTTGTTCCACCTAGTAGTCCATCACATTGTAACGTTGTTCCTTCTAACAGAATGGCTGTTTCACCTAGTAGTCCATCACATTGTAACGTTGTTCCTTCTAACAGAATGGTTGTTCCACCTAGTAGTCCATCACATTGTAACGTTGTTCCTTCTAACAGAATGGCTGTTCCACCTAGTAGTCCATCACATTGTAACGTTGTTCCTTCTAACAGAATGGCTGTTCCCCTACTAGTCCATCACATTGTAACGTTGTTCCTTCTAACAGAATGGTTGTTCCACCTAGTAGTCCATCACATTGTAACGTTGTTCCTTCTAACAGAATGGTTGTTCCACCTAGTAGTCCATCACATTGTAACGTTGTTCCTTCTAACAGAATGGTTGTTCCACCTAGTAGTCCATCACATTGTAATGTTGTTCCTTCTAACAGAATGACTGTTCCACCTAGTAGTCCATCACATTGTAACGTTGTTCCTTCTAACAGAATGGTTGTTCCACCTAGTAGTCCATCACATTGTACGTTGTTCCTTCTAACAGAATGGCTGTTCCACCTAGTAGTCCATCACATTGTAACGTTGTTCCTTCTAACAGAATGGTTGTTCCACCTAATAGTCCATCACATTGTAACGTTGTTCCTTCTAACAGAATGGCTGTTTCACCTAGTAGTCCATCACATTGTAACGTTGTTCCTTCTAACAGAATGGTTGTTCCACCTAGTAGTCCATCACATTGTAACGTTGTTCCTTCTAACAGAATGGCTGTTCCACCTAGTAGTCCATCACATTGTAACGTTGTTCCTTCTAACAGAATGGCTGTTCCCCCTAGTAGTCCATCACATTGTAACGTTGTTCCTTCTAACAGAATGGTTGTTCCACCTAGTAGTCCATCACATTGTAACGTTGTTCCTTCTAACAGAATGGTTGTTCCACCTAGTAGTCCATCACATTGTAACGTTGTTCCTTCTAACAGAATGACTGTTCCACCTAGTAGTCCATCACATTGTAACGTTGTTCCTTCTAACAGAATGGTTGTTCCACCTAGTAGTCCATCACATTGTAACGTTGTTCCTTCTAACAGAATGGCTGTTCCACCTAGTAGTCCATCACATTGTAACGTTGTTCCTTCTAACAGAATGGCTGTTCCACCTAGTAGTCCATCACATTGTAACGTTGTTCCTTCTAACAGAATGGTTGTTCCACCTAGTAGTCCATCACACGTTGTTCCTTCTAACAGAAGTTCCACCTACTAGTCCATCACATTGTAACGTTGTTCCTTCTAACAGAATGGCTGTTCCACCTAGTAGTCCATCACATTGTAACGTTGTTCCTTAACTAACAGAATGTTCCTTCTAACAGAATGACTGTTCCACCTAGTAGTCCAACACAGAAGTAGGTGGTCAGTAATGGTTCTTGTGTTGTAGTAAGCCAACCTGGTCAACTGGTTTAGTAAGTCTTAGGTTGCATATATGATACGTGACTTGAAGGTTTTTCCTGAAACAGTCCATCCATTTCCAACAGTGAAAACCCAGCCCACATTTAATCATCAAGCATGGAGTCAGTCAACAGCTCTCTGTGATTGTAAAGTCAACAAGCATGGAGTCAGTCAACAGCTCTCTGTGATTGTAAAGTCATCAACAAGCATGGAGTCAGTCAACATCTCTCTGTCAGCAGACAGTCAACATCTCTCTGTGATTGTAAAGTCAACAAGCATGGAGTCAGTCAACAGCCTCTGTGATTGTAAAGTCAACAGGCATGGAGTCAGTCAACATCTCTCTGTGATTGTAAAGTCAACAAGCATGGAGTCAGTCAACAGCTCTCTGTGATTGTAAAGTCAACAAGCATGGAGTCAGTCAACATCTCTCTGTGATTGTAAAGTCAACAAGCATGGAGTCAGTCAACAGCTCTCTGTGATTGTAAAGTCAACAAGCATGGAGTCAGTCAACATCTCTCTGTGATTGTAAAGTCAACAAGCATGGAGTCAGTCAACATCTCTCTGTGATTGTAAAGTCAACAGGCATGGAGTCAGTCAACATCTCTCTGTGATTGTAAAGTCAACAAGCATGGAGTCAGTCAACATCTCTCTGTGATTGTAAAGTCAACAAGCATGGAGTCAGTCAACATCTCTCTGTGATTGTAAAGTCAACAAGCATGGAGTCAGTCAACAGCTCTCTGTGATTGTAAAGTCATCAAACATGGACTCAGTCAACAGCTTATTCCTCTCAGTCCATCAGCCAAGATTATCAATATAATTACTTAAATCATATAGTCATATTGATTGATAAAGATGACACAAACAGCAGCAGGCGCTAAGTTCAGGCATTCTGGAACATTCCAGGGAGATACCGATTCAGAAGGGGGCAGGGTTTAGGCTAGGTAGCTGTCTGTCTGTCATCAGAAAACCAGCGTGGAGGCCTTGAGACAGGTGAAGGAGGCAGTGAGACCGTTGAAGAAGAGAGAGACAGACAGGTAGATCTGAGATGCATCTCCACACTCCTTGGCGTTTTCCTGAAATCAATAGTTAACCTACAGTTACAGCCAGTGGTATAATGAAAAGTGTTATTACACAAGGAGAAGTGCTAACCTTTCTTCTTCTTGGTCCTCCCATCACATGAAATAACTATGAAAACTATGAAATAACACAGATGGAATCATGTAGTAACCAAAAAGTGGTAAACAAATCAAAGTATATTTTATACTATTGATTCTTCAAAGTAGCCACCCTTAGCCTTGATGACAGCTTTGCACATTCTTGGCATTCTCTCAACCAGCATCAAGAGGTAGTCACCTGGAGTGCTTTTCCAACAGTCTAGAAGGAGTTCCCAAATATGCCGAGCACTTCCTGGCTGCTGTTCCTTCACTCTGCGGTCCAGCTCATCCCAAACCATCTCAATTAAGTTGAGGTTGGGTGATTGTGGAGGTCAGGTCATCTGATGCAGCACTCCATTACTCTCCTTCTTGTTCAAATAGCCCTTTCACAGCCTGGAGGTATGTTGGGTTATTGTTCTGTTGAGAGTCCCACTAAGCGCAAACCAGATGGGATGGCGTAACGCTGCTGGTTAAGTGCGCCTTGAATTCTAAATAAATCACTGACAGTGTCACCAGCAAAGCTCCCCACACCATCACACTTCCTCCTCCATGCTTCACGGTGGGAACCACACATGAAGAGATCATCAGTTCACCTACTCTGCGTCTCACAAAGACACAGCAGTTGGAACCAAAAATCTCAAATTTGGACAGATTTCCACCGGTTCTAATGTCCATTGCTCGTGTTTCTTGGCCCAAGAAAGTCTCTTCTTATTGGTGTCTTTTAGTAGTGATTTCTTTGCAGCAATTCGACCACGAAGGCCTGATTCATGTAGTCTCCTCTGAAGAGTTGATGATGAGATGTGTCTGTTACTTGAACTCTGCGAAGCATTTATTTGGGCTGCAATCTGAGGTGCAGTTGATTGCAGATTTCTGAGGCTGGTAACTCTAATGAAATGAACCTCTGCAGCAGAGGGAACTCTGGGTCTTCCTTTCCTGTGGCGGTCCTCATGAGAGCCAGTTTCATCATAGAGCTTGATGGTTTTTGCCACTGCACTTGAAGAAACTTTCAAAGTTCTTGAAATGTTCTGTATTGACTGACCTTCATGTCTTAAAGTAATGATTGACTGTCGTTTCTCTGCTTATTTGAGCTGTTCTTGACATAATATGGACTTGGTATTTTACCAAATAGGGCTATCTTCTGTATACCAATCCTACCTTGTCACAACACAACTGATTAGCTCAAACACATTAAGGAAAGAAATTCCATAAAATGTACTTTTAAAAAGGCACACCTCTTAATTAAAATGCATTCCAGGTGACTACCTCATGAAGCTGGTTGAGAGAATGCCAAGAGTGTGCAGAGCTTTATACAGTGGTAGGAGACAGGTAAGGGTGGGACTGAGACAGGTAATGATGGACTGAACATAGTTATATAGAGCACCTCAAGATATAAACGTAATATTCAATATCGGCAAGTTAGACTAAAATATTAGCACTACACATGATAACCTTCGATCTGGATAATAACACAAAACAAATGTTAAGACTAGAGAAATGTATCGACAAATATTACAAAAACAAGCAACACCCAAACATGACAGAGAGTAAGACAGGGGAACAGATTTTAAAAAACGAAAACGTGACTCTTCTAGACACAGACAATTTAATATTTTCACCACCGGGATGGTAAAGGTCGAAACCGATCTGTTAAAATCAATTAATGACAAACTGGGTATACTTGAATTAGTCAGTAAGGATATAAAAGAGTTGAAGGCCTCGAGATGAGTGATGAAAAAGGCTGCTACATTGGAGAAGCTAACAAACAAGCTAAAAGGGACAGTCAATAAGATTAAAACAGAAGTGAATGAACTTAAAATGGAGAACATCGTTCTGAGAGAAGCCTTCCTGGACATACAGACTAGATCCATGAGAGAGAATCTGGTACTTACAGGTATCCAAGAGAAAGAAGGAGAAGTTCCTGAATCTGTAGTTACAGAGTTCCTCCTTTACAGCGCTTCAGATGACACGCCAAGCTATCGTCAAAATCCAACTGGAACAGTACACTGCTTCAGACAGAGGGCAGAGGTATGAACACCCAATCTTTGCCAAATTTGCTTCCTATAAAGATAAAATAATGGTTAAAAGCCTGGGTAAAAGACTTGCTGGGACCAAAATTGTCATGAATGACCAGTTCCCGAAGGAAATTGCAGAACGGCGTAAAGTTCTGTATCCAATATAAGGAAAATAGATTAAAAGGGAAACGAGTAGCTCTCGTCATCGATAAACTATATATTGATAACCAGTTGTTCAGAGACACAGACTACCCCATGGTTATTTTAAAAATGATAAAGGTTCTTATAGACCAGGAAAATGATGAAACACAATTCTAGTCCGGTTATGGATTATAATAATACAATAACAAATATGGCTTTTCTATACATCTTCAAATAGAACTAATTGGAACACAAAAGCACTAATTGAACATGGTGAAGATAAAAACTCAGTAAACAGAAGACACAGTATGTGTGGACGGTGTGGTGTGTTTTCTTTTATGTTTGGGAAAGTTGGGCGTTGAGTGAGAACAGAAATGGTTGCATATCCCTGAACCAATGTATTGCTGTGAGTGGGGGAGTGAGAGAGCTTTCAATGTTGTTCAGATGATGGATATACTTTTTATTTATTTATTGTCCTATCATGATGGAACAGTGTTTTCAAATTAATTATAAATGTAATGTATTTATTGTCCTATCATGGGGAACTACATTTTTGAAATAAATGATATATCTAATTGATTTATTTATGATCCTATATTGATGGAACGGTCCACAACCCACAACCCTAGACACCCACCTGAATGACCCAGATACTAAGGAGAAGTCCCTAACTGTTTTATGTGCCTGCTGTAAGCAGTCTGTATGCAGCCAAAATGCGGTCAGAGACCAAGAGCAGCACTCAGATTCTGAGCCTCCAGATTCTGAGCCTCCAGATTCTGAGCCTCTAGATTCTGAGCCTCCAGATTCTGAGCCTCCAGATTCTGAGCCTCCAGATTCTGAGCCTCAGATTCTGAGCCTCCAGATTCTGAGCCTCCAGATTCTAAGCCTCCAGATTCTGAGCCTCCAGAGGATTCTGAGCCTCCAGAGATTCTGAGCCTCCAGATTCTAAGCAGATTCTCCAGATTCTGAGCCTGCTTGGCAGGGTTGGTCCTGCAAAGCCAAAGCACCCTAAAGGGAGAGCATAATATACAAGGACATTCTCAAAGCTGCTAATGAGAACCTTGAAGACCTTGTACCTAGCTGGTGGGGATTCCGGTGTGGTGCCCCAACCCAGGCAGTGACAGTGCTGGCAACACTAGCTGCAGTAACCCATGGGAGGGTCACACTCAGACATTCAGAGAGGGGGTATATTATTGTGGCCCTGGTGGCACAAAATCAAAAGTCTGACTGCATGGAGATGCTTGGGAATATAATCAATACGAGGGACCGTGTTGTGGGTGTTTCAGGGAAAAGGTGTACATTTGATCTCCATCATCTAGGACGTAACAATGGTTAATAAAGTTTCCAAAACTGTTAAAATAACGTCTGTGAGTATAACAGAACTGATATGGCAGGCGAAAACCTGAGGAAAATCCAGGAAGTGTTTCTTTTCATGTGAGTATTTTCAATTGAATGCCAAAGAGTATCTAATGGGCTAGGACCCAGATTGCAGTTCCTATGGCTTCCACTAGATGTCAACAGTCTTTAGACAATGTTTCAGGCTTGTTTTCTGAAAAATGAAGAAGAATGAGACCTTTCTGTCAGTGGACTGTAGAATCATGCAGTGCTGGTTTGCGCGTGTGACCAATTGGGTGCCCTTCATAGTTTTTCTTATCTATTGAATACGCCATTGTCCGGTTTAAATATTATCGATTATTTAGACAATTGACAACTTGAGGATGAATTATAAACATCGTTTGACATGTTTAGAAGAACTTTACTGGTACTATTAGGATGTATTCGTCTGCATGTTTTGACCGCCTTTGAGCCAGCGGATTACTGAACAAAACACGCCAACAAAACTGAGTTTTTGGAATGTAAAGAGGACTTTATCGAATAAAACAAACATGTATTGTGTAGATGGGACTCTTGTGACTGCAACCATATGAAGATCTTCAAAGGTACGTGATTAATTGTATTGCTATTTCTGACCTTTGTAATTCCTTTACTTGTTTGTACACTTTTGTAAGTGGGGTGCTGTCCTCAGATAATCACATGGTATGTTTTCACCGTAAAGCCTTTTTAAATCTGACAAAGCGGATGGATTAACAAGGCGTTCATCTTTAAGCCGATGTATAACACTTGTATTTTTTATGAATGTTAATTATGACTATTTCTGTATTTTGAATTTGGCGTTCTGCAATTTCACCGGATGTTGTCGAGGCGGGTCGCTTATGAACACCTGCGCCAGAAAGGTTCAGAAAATAACGTGGACCCTTTTCTACGTTGCAGAACTTACTCTGAAACATGCTTGCTATATTGCTGTTGTCAACTTCTGTCTGCAATTGCATTTATAAATGAATGTTTGATTTACTTAGAGATATTGTCGGAATGCTAATTTCACCATTGAGCCAATGATTGACAAGGAACAAGGAACGAACCCCAACATATCCCACAACTGTTGTGAAGGAGTAAAAGATGTTAGGGACGATATAGGATGATTCACAATAATTGTTTGCTAATATAATAATGTAATTTTGGTAATGGCGAGACTGGTGAGATGTAAAATCCTCTGCATAAATTGCCTACATTACTACAAATATTAATAGCCAATTATGGAAAATAAGAAACAGGATTTTTATAAATATATGTTTTGATGGCTATATATAATAGAAATCGAGGTGAGGGCGATGGAAATGCATTTGATCTACTTCTGTTCTGTAAATGGCACTGTGTGCTCTTTCGAAGGATGGATCCCAGTCTTTTCAGGGCTGGGGGGTGGTCTGCCGGGCATTGGGATGACAAACCAACTCGAGAGGAGGGCTTTTAGCGGGTGGAATAGTGGGGACCAATTGGAGGTTTAACTTAGTAGCAATGCAAATATCATGGTACTGCTATATAGACAATCATCATGTTACATTTACAAACATATATTTTGAGAAATAGAATTGAAAGTTGTGTCTCATTATGGTAAGTGGTGAAATAAGTATAGCCAGTTGCAATTGTAATGGCTTAGCAGATAATACGAAAAGACGATCAGTATTTACCTGGCTAAATGAGAAGGAATATAATATCTATTGTTTAAAGGAAACTCATTCAACAATTTTCCATTAAGTTTTGTGGAAAAAGGACTGGGGGGCGAAATATATTTCTCCCATGGGCAAAGAAATTCAAAAGGGGTGATGGTTTTAATTAAAAGTAATTTTGATCCAAATGTGCAAATTGTCCAAACAGATCATCAAGGTAGATGGATGATTTTAAATATGTTATTGGACAATAAACAGATATGGCTTATTAACCTATATGGTCTGAATAATGGTGATCCAAGCTTCGTTGAAATATATATATAAGAATGTATCAATTCTACAAGCAACTATAATTATGTTGGGAGATTTTATTACGGTCTTAAGTACCTCTATGGACCAGAAAGGAAATCACACTACAAACTATCACCCTCCATGAATGTCATGGATATATTGGAATTAGTAGGTAAATGGAGAATGAAATACCCTGACCCAGTGAGATATACAGTTGAAGTCAGAAGTTTACATACACCATAACCAAATACATTTAAACTCAGTTTTACAATTCCTGACATTTAATCATAGTAAAAATTCCCTCTTAGGTCAGTTAGAATCACCACTTTATTTTAAGAATGTAAAATGTCAGAATAATAGTAGAGAGAATTATTTATTTCAGCTTTTATTTCTTTCATCACATTTTTAGTGGATCAGAAGTTTACATAAACTCAATTAGTATTTGGTAGCATTGCCTTTAAATGGATTAACTTGGATCAAACAATTCAGGTAGCCTTCCACAAGCTTCCACAATAAGTATGGTGAATTTTGCCCCATTTCTCCTGACAGAGCTGGTGTAACTAAGTCAGGTTTGTAGGCCTCCTTGCTCGCACATGCATTTTCAGTTCTGCCCACAAATTGTCTATAGGATTGAGGTCAGGGCTTCGTGATGGCCACTCCAATACCTTGACTTCGCTGTCCTTAAGCCATTTTGCCACAACTTTGGAAGTATGCTTGGGCTCATTGTCCATTTGGACCCATTTGCGACCAAGCTTTAACTTCCTGACTGATGTCTTGAGATGTTGTTTCAATATATCCACATCATTTTGCTACCTATTGATGCCATCTATTTTGTAAAGTGCACCAGTCCCTCCTGCAGCAAAGCACCCCCACAACATGATGCTGCCACCCCCGTGCTTCACGGTTGGGATGGTGTTCTTCGGCTTGCAAGCATCACCCTTTTTCCTCCAAACATAACAATGGTCATTATGGACAAACAGTTCTATTTTTGTTTCATCAGACCAGAGGACATTTCTCCAAAAATAACGATCTTTGTCCCCATGTGCAGTTTCAAACTGTAGTCAGACTTTTACAGTTACACCTCCAATTGACTCAAATTATGTCAATTAGCCTATCAGAAGCTTCTAAAGCCATGACATAATTTTCTGCAATTTTCCAAGCTGTTTAAAGGCACACTCAACTTAGTGTATGTAAACTTCTGACCCACTGGAATTGTGATACAGTGAATTATAAGTGAAGTAATCTGTCTGTAAACAATTGTTGGAAAAATTACTTGTGTCATGCACAAAGTAGAGGTCCTAACCAACTTGACAAAAATATAGTTTGTTAACAAGAAATTTGGGGAGTGATTGAAAAACCAGTTTTAATGACTCCAACCTAAATGCATGTAAACTTCCGACTTCAACTGTATAATTGTAGATTAGAATATTAGGTCAAGACAACACAAAATATTTAAATTAATATAATTATTAATATAATCATTTGACCTACTATTTTCATTCAGCTGTATTTTGTACCTGAGTGGGCTCAAACAGGGCTGGCCATTCATTCTTTGAAGTCCTTCACAGGAAGGGCCTGAACGACATCTTGTCTTCGATATGAGAAGGTCTTTGCCATTTTGGCACTCACAATGTTGTGGTTGTCACATATTTGTACTTGAATGCAGCCTGATTGATCCCTAAGGAATGAAGATGAAATCAATTCATTGTTTGTGTAACATAAGCTGTAACATATTATTACTTGTGTAACCTTTATTTAAGTAGGCAAGTCAGTTAAGACACATTCTTATTTACAATGACAGCCAATGAGGGAAGAGTTGGTGAACTGCCTTGTTGCTTGTTGCAGAACAACGGATTTTTACCTCGTCAGCTCTGGGATTTGATCCAGCAACCTTTTGGTTACTGGCCCAACGCTCTAACCACTAGGCTACCTGCTGCCCCATATGCTCTCTCATTCTAAAATAAGGAAGACACACATTGTCAATACCTGCCTGGGACAACGCATCGAGTAAAACACTAATAGAGCCCTATGAAATTATTGTCCGATTTCCCCAAATGATGTTTTCCTTTCCAGAATACCGTGTTAAATTTTTGTTGCTTTAACG
>NW_026290130.1:0-2500 GCF_023373465.1 Oncorhynchus keta
TCTCTCCTTCCTTTCTCTTCTATCCTTTCCTATTCTCTTCTCTCATTCCTCTCTCTTCTCTCATTCCTAACTCTTCTCATCTTTCCTATCTCTTCTCTCATTCCTATCTCTTCTCTCATTCCTTTCTCTATCCTCTCATTCCTTTCTCTTCTCTCATTCCTTTCTCTTCTCTCATTCCTCTCATTCCTTTCTCTTCTCTCATTCCTTTCTCTTCTCTCATTCCTTCTCTCATTCCTCTCATCTCTCTCTCTCATTCCTATCTCTTCTCTCATTCCTATTCTCTTCTCTCATTCTCTCATTCTCTTCTCTCATTCCTCTCATTCCTTTCTCTTCTCTCATTCCTATCTCTTCTCTCATTCCTTTCTCTTCTCTCATTCCTTATCTCTTCTCTCATTCCTATCTCATTCCTTTCTCTTCTCTCATCTTCCTTTCTCTTCTCTCATTCCTCTCTCATATCTCTCATTCCTATCTCTTCTCTCATTCCTATCTCTTCTCTCATTCCTATCTCTTCTCTCATTCCTTTCTCTTCTCTCATTCCTATCTCTTCTCTCATTCCTAACTCTTCTCTCTTTCCTATCTCTTCTCTCATTCCTCTCATTCCTTTCTCTTCTCTCATTCCTATCTCTTCTCTCATTCCTATCTCTTCTCTCTTTCCTATCTCTTCTCTCATTCCTCTCATTCCTTTCTCTTCTCTCATTTCTATCTCTTCTCTCATTCCTCTCATTCCTTTCTCTTCTCTCATTCCTCTCATTCCTATCTCTTCTCTCATTCCTATCTCTTCTCTCATTCCTCTCATTTCTATCTCTTCTCTCATTCCTCTCATTTCTATCTCTTCTCTCATTCCTCTCATTCCTATCTCTTCTCTCATTCCTATCTCTTCTCTCATTCCTCTCATTCCTTTCTCTTCTCTCATTCCTATCTCTATTCTCTCATTCCTATCTCTTCTCTCATTCCTCTCATTCCTTTCTCTTCTCTCATTCCTATCTCTTCTCTCATTCCTCTCATTCCTTTCTCTCTCTCTCATTCCTCTCATCTTCTTCTCTCATTCCTCTCATTTCCTTTCTCTTCCTCTCATTCCTATCTCTTCTCTCATTCCTTTCTCTTCTCTCATTCCTTTCTCTTCTCTCATTCCTCTCATTCCTTTCTCTTCTCTCATTCCTCTCATTCCTTTCTCTTCTCTCATTCCTCTCATTCCTTTCTCTTCTCTCATTCCTTTCTCTTCTCTCATTCCTATCTCTTCTCTCATTCCTATTCTCTTCTCTCATTCCTATCTCTTCTCTCATTCCTATCTCTTCTCTCATTCCTTTCTCTTCTCTCATTCCTCTCATTCCTTTCTCTTCTCTCATTCCTATCTCTCTCATTCCTATCTCTTCTCTCATTCCTATCTCTTCTCTCATTCCTTTCTCTTCTCTCATTCCTTTCTCTTCTCTCATTCCTTTCTCTTCTCTCATTCCTTTCTCTTCTCTCATTCCTAACTCTTCTCTCATTCCTTTCTCTTCTCTCATTCCTATCTCTTCTCTCATTCCTTTCTCTTCTCTCATTCCTTTCTCTTCTCTCATTCCTAACTCTTCTCTCATTCCTTTCTCTTCTCTCATTCCTATCTCTTCTCTCATTCCTTTCTCTTCTCTCATTCCTCTCATTCCTTTCTCTTCTCTCATTCTCTCTCTCATTCCTTTCTCTTCTCTCATTCCTATCTCTTCTCTCATTCCTCTCATTCCTTTCTCTTCTCTCATTCCTATCTCTCTCATTCCTATCTCTTCTCTCATTCCTATCTCTTCTCTCATTCCTTTCTCTTCTCTCATTCCTTTCTCTTCTCTCATTCCTAACTCTTCTCTCATTCCTTTCTCTTCTCTCATTCCTTTCTCTTCTCTCATTCCTCTCATTCCTATCTCTTCTCTCATTCCTCTCATTCCTTTCTCTTCTCTCATTCCTTTCTCTTCTCTCATTCCTCTCATTCCTATCTCTTCTCTCATTCCTCTCATTCCTTTCTCTTCTCTCATTCCTATCTCTTCTCTCATTCCTTTCTCTTCTCTCATTCCTTTCTCTTCTCTCATTCCTAACTCTTCTCTCATTCCTTTCTCTTCTCTCATTCCTTTCTCTTCTCTCATTCCTCTCATTCCTATCTCTTCTCTCATTCCTATCTCTTCTCTCTATTCCTTTCTCTTCTCTCATTCCTCTCATTCCTTTCTCTTCTCTCATTCCTTTCTCTTCTCTCATTCCTTTCTCTTCTCTCATTCCTTTCTCTTCTCTCATTTCCTAACTCTTCTCTCATTCCTTTCTCTTCTCTCATTCCTTTCTCTTCTCTCATTTCCTTTCTCTTCTCTCATTCCTTTCTCTTCTCTCATTCCTTTCTCTTCTCTCATTCCTTTCTCTTCTCTCATTCCTTTCTCTTCTCTCATTCCTCTCATTCCTATCTCTTCTCTCATTCCTAACTCTTCTCTCATTCCTCTCATTCCTATCTCTTCTCTCATTCCTAACTCTTCTCTCATTCCTTTCTCTT
>NW_026290130.1:5000-26817 GCF_023373465.1 Oncorhynchus keta
GTGTTGTTGCCAGTGTTGTCCCTGCTGGGGGACGCGTAATTAGTGTGACACAGTGTTGAGTTGCCAGGGGACTATATTTAGTGTGACACAGCCTTGTGTTGCCCGGGGGACTGTAGTTAGTGTGACACAGTATCGTGTTGCCGGGGACTGTAATTGGTGTGACACAGCTTTGTGTTGCCAGTGTTATAGACCAACAGCACAACTCTGTTTCCACCAGTCTTTTGTATGGGAAGTGAGAATTTTCCACACTTTAAAAATGAAGTATCTGAAATCACCAAGTCATCGTGGTTCTGTTTTGATATCATGAGCTGAGATATCTAGGTGTCACGGTTTTCATATGGTGAAGGACAATCGGACCAAACTGCAGCGTGTATATTGCGGTCCATGTTTAATCAAACAACGTAAACACGAATAAACACAAACACTACAAAACAATAAACAAACGAAAACCGAAAACAGCCTATACTTGTGTCAACTAACACAGCACAAGGACATCAAGACACTCAGGACAATCACCCACAATCCAACAAAGAATATGGCTGCCTAAATATGGTTCCCAATCAGAGACAACGATAAACACCTGCCTCTGATTGAGAACCACTTCAGACAGCCATAGACTAACCTAGAACACCCCACTAAGCTACAATCCCACGATCTACACACCACATACAAAAACCCATGTCACACCCTGGCCTGACCAAATACATGAAGAAAAACACAAAATAACTACGACCAGGGGCGTGACACTAGCCCGATACCATTTTGTCATTTTAGACCTCACCTTACTTGCTCCTCGACAGTGTAAGGTGGCCTATGAATTCACGCTGTTTTTTTTGTTTTTTTTTTTTTGTGTGGCGATTGTATGATGGTTCGGCGTGTGGTATGACATCCCTCCTCTGCCACTTTTGCGACACCTCAGAAGGTGTAAAAGTGCTGCTGTCTCTCCTCTGTCCTCATACGTTGTTGGCATATCACCATGGTGACGGCTGCATCTCCACCACAACCTGACTGTCAGAGACGAGACTCTCCCTTCCCATGCTAAAACTCCTGCGATTACAGAAAGCTTTGCATGTTACGTGCGTGGAATGTCACCAACATACCACGTGGTCCACGTGATTTCTCTGTGCTGTTTTGCTGTCAGAAAACTGTGTGTGTGTGTGTGTGTGTGTGTGTGTGTGTGTGTGTGTGTGTGTGTGTGTGTGTGTGTGTGTGTGTGTGTGTGTGTGTGTGTGTGTGTGTGTGTGTGTGTGAAAGAGAGGGAGACAGATTGATGTTCTTCTGGACTGACTGATATGCTCATGTATTCTGCAAGGAAGGCCCTTACGTTTTCTTTTGGGAGTATGGAATGGAATCCAATGCAGTTTAAATTATGTAGAATTATATTGGGGTAGAAGCAATAGAGTACAATGCATTATGGGTTGTGACGTTTATGTGGTAGTATTGACACCTCTCAAACTCTTTCCTCTTACTGCCCTTGTTATTTAGTCCAAACTCAGGATGAGGCTCTTCACTCTACTCGGAGCTAAAAGGAAAGGGGAAAAGTCAACCAACACTGGGGCCCTGGACCACAGATACTAAATAAACACTGGGGCCTGGACCACAGATACTAGATAAACACTGGGCCTGGACCCACAGATACTAGACAAACACTGGGGCCTGGATCAGCAGATACTAGACAAACACTGGGCTGGACCCAGATACTAGACAAACACTGGGGCCTGGACCACCCAGATACTAGATAAACACTGGGGCCTGGACCACAGATACTAGATAAACACTGGGCCTGGACCACAGATACTAGACAAACACTGGGGCCTGGATCACAGATACTAGACAAACACTGGGCCTGGACCACAGATACTAGACAAAACACTGGGGCCTGGACCACAGATACTAGACAAACACTGGGGCCTGGACCACAGATACTAGACAAACACTGGGGCCTGGACCACAGATACTAAATAAACACTAGGTCCTGGACCACAGATACTAGATAAACACTAGGTCCTGGACCACAGATACTAGATAAACACTAGGTCCTGGACCACAGATACTAGACAAACACTGGGGCCTGGACCACAGATACTAAATAAACACTAGGTCCTGGACCACAGATACTAGACAAACACTGGGGCCTGGACCACAGATACTAGATAAACACTGGGGCCTGGACCACAGATACTAGATAAACACTGGGCCTGGACCACAGATACTAGATAAACACTAGGTCCTGGACCACAGATACTAGATAAACACTAGGTCCTGGACCACAGATACTAGATAAACACTGGGCCTGGACCACAGATACTAGATAAACACTAGGTCCTGGCCCACAGATACTAGATAAACACTGGGCCTGGACCACAGATACTAGATAAACACTAGGTCCTGGACCACAGATACTAGATAAACACTAGGTCCTGGACCACAGATACTAGATAAACACTAGGTCCTGGACCACAGATACTAGACAAACACTGGGGCCTGGACCACAGATACTAAATAAACACTAGGTCCTGGACCACAGATACTAGACAAACACTGGGGCCTGGACCACAGATACTAGATAAAACACTGGGGCCTGGACCACAGATACTAGATAAACACTGGGCCTGGACCACAGATACTAGACAAACACTGGGGCCTGGATCACAGATACTAGACAAACACTGGGCCTGGACCACAGATACTAGACAAACACTGGGGCCTGGACCACAGATACTAGACAAACACTGGGGCCTGGACCACAGATACTAGATAAACACTGGGCCTGGACCACAGATACAAGATAAACACTGGGGCCTGGACCACAGATACTAGATAAACACTGGGTCCTGGACCACAGATACTAGATAAACACTGGCGCCTGGACCACAGATACTAGACAAACACTGGGGCCTGGACCACAGATACTAGACAAACACTGGGGCCTGAATCACAGATACTAGACAAATACTGGGGCCTGGACCACAGATACAAGACAAACACTGGGGCCTGGATCACAGATACTAGGTAACCACTGGGGCCTGGATCACAGATACTAGACAAACACTGGGGCCTGGATCACAGATACTAGATAAACACTGGGGCCTGGATCACAGATACTAGACAAACACTGGGGCCTGGACCACAGATACTAGACAAACACTGGGGCCTGGATCACAGATACCAGATAAACACTGGGGCCTGGACCACAGATACTAGACAAACCCTGGGGCCTGGATCACAGATACTAGATAAACACTGGGGCCTGGACCACAGATACCAGATAAACACTGGGGCCTGGACCACAGATACTAGACAAACACTGGGGCCTGGACCACATATACTAGACAAACCCTGGGGCCTGGACCACAGATACTAGACAAACACTGGGGCCTGGACGACATATACTAGACAAACCCTGGGGCCTGGACCACAGATACCAGACAAACACTGGGGCCTGGACCACAGATACTAGACAAACACTGGGGCCTGGATCACAGATACTAGACAAACACTGGGGCCTGGACCACATATACTAGATAAACACTGGGCATGGATCACAGATACTAGACAAACACTGGGGCCTGGACCACAGATACTAGACAAACACTGGGGCCTGGATCACAGATAAACACTGGGGCCTGGACAACAGATACTAGCCAAAAATGGAAATTACATCGCTTTATACTAATACATCAGCTCAGAGAAAGATATTTTCTACTAAAAAAATGTGATTGACACCCTAAATATTTGTATGAATAAAGTAGTCCAAAGTTTACTAATTGGTTCCTTATTCCTAGAACACAATGACTACATAAAACGTGTGACTCTACAAACCTGTTGGATGCATTAGTTGTTTGTTTTGGTTGTGTTTCAGATTATTTTGATCCCAATAGAAATGAATGTTAAATAATGTATTGTGTCATTTTGGAGTCACTTTTATCGTTAATAAGAATGGAATGTTTTTAAATACTTCTACGGTCCAATGACAAACCGTTGGCAACCGTTCAATTTGATAAACTTTATTTATCCACAAGGTGCTATTATTGCTGGCAGACATAAGATACCAGTTGAAATAGAATAATGTACACTTATGCTGAACAAAAATATAAATGCAACATGCAACAATTTCCAAAGATGTTGTATTCTTTTTCGTTTGATTTAACTAGGCAGTTCAGTTAATATAAAGAAATCAGTCAATTGTCTCTAGAATTGAAAAGAAGCTGGATGTGGGGTCCTGGGCTGGCGTGATTACACGTGGTCTGCGGTTGTGAGGCCGTTTGGACGTACTGACAAATGATCTAAAACGCCGTTGGATGCGGCTTATGGTAGAGAAACTAACATGAAATGATCTGGCAACAGCTCGGGTGGAAATTCCTGCTGTCAGCATACCAATTGCACACGGACTCAAAACTTGAGACATCGGTGGCATAGTGTTGTAACAAAACTGGCTTTTTAACGTGGCCTTTTATTGTCCCCAGAACAAGGTGCACCTGTGTAATGCTTATGCTGTTTAGTCAGCATCTTGATATGCCACACCTGTCAGGTGGATGGATTATCTTGGCGAGGAGAAATTCTCAGTAACAGTGGTGTAAACAAATTTGTGCACAAAATTTGGAAGAATTTTTTTGTGTGTTTATGGAACATTTCTCAAAAAAAAAAAAAAATTCCCCCAGGTCATTAAACATGAGACCAACACTTTACATGTTGTGTTTTATATGTTTGTTAGGTGTAGTAATACAAGCACTACAGGTGCAGCAGTCCATATAGGACAGTAACAGAGCATTGTCATGAAGCTGCATTAGATCTGATTCTACCTATAGGCTATGTGTCTGTTTGTGTCTTTATGTCCGTCTAACAACTGTCCTTCCTACAGATGAGCCCAGAGGACCACAGGGAACACGCCCATGTGCAGCCCCGAGGAGGTTGACATCGATGTAGTTCAACACGTCCTGATCCGCCATACTACTGCTGTACTGCTGTACTACTACAGACCTGGTACCTGGGTTTTATATAGTTCACTGTGTTCTTACCTTCCCCCTGGGTCGTTGTCTCTAGAAAGATAACCTGTGTTGTTTTCTCTAGAAAGATAACTTGGGCTATCTGATCTCTAGAAAGATAACCTGTGTTGTTTTCTCTAGAATGATAACCTGGGCTATCTGATCTCCAGAAAGATAACCTGGGCTCTCTGATCTCTAGAATGATAACCTGGGCTCTCTGATCTCTAGAAAGATAACCTGGGCTATCTGATCTCTAGAATGATAACCTGTGCTATCTGATCTCTAGAAAGATAACCTGGGCTATCTGATCTCTAGAATGATAACCTGGGCTATCTGATTTCTAGAGAAAGATAACCTGGGCTATCTGATCTCCAGAAAAGATAACCTGGGCTATCTGATTTCCAGAAAGATAACCTGGGCTATCTGATCTCTAGAAAGATAACTTGGGCTATCTGATCTCTAGAAAGATAACCTGGGCTCTCTGATCTCTAGAATGATAACCTGTGCTATCTGATCTCTAGAAAGATAACCTGGGCTATCTGATCTCCAGAAAGATAACCTGGGCTCTCTGATCTCTAGAAAGATAACCTGGGCTATCTGATCTCCAGAAAGATAACCTGGGCTCTCTGATCTCTAGAATGATAACCTGTGCTATCTGATCTCTAGAAAGATAACCTGGGCTATCTGATTTAATGACCCATAATGATGTTTCTCCTTAGGCCAAGCTGAGCAGGTTGTGTGAACAGGACAAGGTTGTGAGGATACGTGAGGACAAGCTCCAGCAGCTACACAGAGAGAAGGTAAAGGATCTGTCTACAGTGCACCATGTTGTTGTCTGTCTGGCACTATCTATTCACCACGTACTTCATTCAACAAGTGGGCCCAATATGTAGCTGTCATAAAGCTTTCGCTACTTGCCGATTTTTAGTCAACATGTCATGACACCTATCATAAGTGCTGGAAAATGACATGGACAATTACACTGCCTTGACACTTGTCATCCAGAGATACAAGATGTCATGTTTATAATGACACTGTGTTCCGGTGCCTGAAGTGAACTTTTCCAATATGTAACGGTGGTCCCGTCTACAGCACACCCTGGAGACAGCCCTGCTGTCGGCCAGTCAGGGAGATAGAGATGAGTGCTGATAACCCAGCAGCCGTACACACAGTGTTATCCAGCAGAGAGACGTGCTGCAAAGTGGCCTGCTCAGCACCTGTAGAGAACTGTCACGAGTCAACACTGTGAGTTAATACATATATCCACTCTACACGCAGATACAAACACACTGAAATCTTACCAGAGAGGAGAGTTAGTGAACTCTCTTTCCCTACCCCAGGAGTTGGAGCGGTCGTGGAGGGAGTATGAGAAGCTGGAGGGAGACGTCTCATTGGCCAAGGACAACCTGCTGGAGCAGCTAGAGGCCCTGGGGAGCCCTCAGGTAAACCACAACAACCCCCACCTTACTCTGTGGGAGTATGTAGTTGATGAAGAATAGGGGTCCCAGTACCGAGCCCTGGGGAACACCCTGTGTGACTTTGTTAGTGTCAGACGTGTAGCCATCGAGAAATATTAAGGGTTTCCTGTTAGTGAGGTAATTTTACTCCCATCCATCCATCCACCCATCCCTCCGTCCATCCACCCATCCCTCCATCCATCCATCCACCCACCCACCCATCCACTCATCCACCCACCCATCCACCCACCCACCCGCCCACCCATCCATCCCTCCGTCCATCCACCCATCCCTCCACCCATCCCTCCATCCATCCACCCACCCACCCATCCACTCATCCACCCACCCACCCACCCACCCCCCAACCCACCCACCCATCCCTCCATCTACCCATCCATCCCTCCATCCATCCACCCATCTCTCTCTCTCTCTCTCTCTCAATTTTCTCAATTCAATTCAAGGGGCTTTATTGGCACGGGAAACATGTGTTAACATTACCAAAGCAAGTGAGGTAGATAATATACAAAAGTGAAATAAACAATCAAAATTAACAGTAAACATTACACATACAGAAGTTTCTTTCCTCTCTTTTATTTATCTCGTTCTCTCTTATAACTTTCTTTTTTCATTTAGACAGAAAAAGCCTTCTTCTTCCCACCATTCTTGATTAATGTATTCCTCAGTCAGAGCCCAGATTCATTATTGTAGCCTCAAAGAGATGGCAGCCTCAGCCTCTATGCCCTTCACACACACACTCGCACGCACGCACATTTCGCACGCACGCACGCACGCACGCACACACACACACACACACACACACACACACACACACACACACACACACACACACACACACACACACACACACACACACACACACACACAAGCCTGTCATCAGCAGAGTGTGTCTTATTGTCTGCTTCTCTTTCCCTCAGGCCTAATGGAAGGATTCTCTGAGATAGATAAGAGCACAGTGCTCACCTTTCTCTCAATTCGATTCAATGGGCTTTTATTGGCACGGGAAACATATGTTAGCATTGCCAAAGCAAGTGAAATAGAAAATAAACAAAAGTGAAATACTGTAAACAATAAAAATGAACAGTAAACATTACACTCACAGACGTTTAAAAATAATAAAGACATTACAAATGTCATATTATATATATACAGTGTTGAAACAATGTACAAATGGTTAAAGGACAAAAGGGAAAATAAATAAACATAAATATGGGTTGTATTTACAATGGTGTCAAATCTTGCTGCTGTGACGGCACATTGTGGGATTTCACCAAGTAGATATGGGAGTTTATCAAAATTTGTTTTGTTTTCTAATTCTTTGTGGGTCTGTGTAATCTGAGGGAAATATGTGTCTTTGATATGGTCAAACATTTGGCAGGAGGTTAGGAAGTGCAGCTCAGTTTCCACCTCATTCTGTGGGCAGTGTGCACATAGCCTTGTGTGTTGCTGTCCTGGGGCTGTCTGTGGGGTGTGTTTGTGTTTGTGAACAGAGCCCCAGAACCTGCTTGCTTAGGCAACTCTTCTCCAGGTTCATCTCTCTGTAGGTGATGGCTTTGTTATGGAAGGTTTGGGAATCGCTTCCTTTTAGGTGGTTGTAGAATGTAAAGGCTCTTTTCTGGATTTTGATAATTAGTGGGTATCAGCCTAATTCTGCTCTGCATGCATTATTTGGTGTTCTACGTTGTACACGGAGGATATTTTTGCCGAATTCTGCGTGCAGAGTCTCAATTTGGTGTTTGTCCCATTTTCTCAGTTCTTTGTTGGTGAGCGGACCCCAGACCTCACAACCATAAAGGGCAATGGGCTCTATGACTGATTCAAGTATTTTAAGCCAGATCCTAATTTGTATGTTGAGTTTTATGTTCCTTTTGATGGCATAGAAGAATGCCCTTCTTGCCTTGTCTCTCAGATTGTTAACAGCTTTGTGGAAGTTACCTGTGGCGCTGATGTTTAGGCCGAGGTATGTATAGTTTTTTGTGTGCTCTAGGGAAACGGTGTCTAGGTGGAATTTGTATTTGAGGTCCTGGTGACTGGACCTTTTTGTAACACCATTATTTTCGTCTTACTGAGATTCACTGTCAGGGCCCAGGTCTGTTAGGGCCTAGGTCAGGGGTCTGTTAGGGCCCAGGTCTGTTAGGGCCCAGGTCTGTCAGGGCCCAGGTCTGTCAGGGGCCTAGGTCTGTCAGGGCCCAGGTCTGTCAGGGCCCAGGTCTGTCAGGGCCCAGGTCTGTCAGGGCCCGGGTCTGTCAGGGCCCAGGTCTGTCAGGGCCCAGGTCTGTCAGGGCCCAGGTCTGTCAGGGCCGGGGTCAGGGCCAGGTCTGTCAGGGCCCAGGTCTGTCAGGGCCCAGGTCTGTCAGGGCCCGGGTCTGTCAGGGCCCAGGTCTGTCAGGGCCCAGGTCTGTCAGGGCCCAGGTCTGTCAGGGCCCAGGTCTGACAGAATCTGTGCAGAATATCTACAGTACCAGTCAAAAGTTTGGACACACCGACTCATTCCAGGGTTTTTCTTTCTTTTTTACTTTTTTTTCTACATTGCAGAAGAATAGCGAAGACGTCAAAACTATGAAATAACTTATATGGAATCATGTAGTAACCAAGAAAATGTTAAACAAATCTAAATATATTTTATATGTATTAGTTTTTGGCATTCCACACTACTTTCCTTCCATCTATAGCATTTATTCATATTATTCAGATCCTGTGGCTTTGATGCTTCATTACTCAGTATTGCTCTGTTCAAGTAGACTGTGATTTTGCTGTGATCTGATAGGGGTGTCAGTGGACTGACTGTGAATGCTCTGTAAGACTCTGGGTTGAGGTCAGTGATAAAGTAGTCTACAGTACTACTGCCAAGAGATGAGTTGTAGGTGTACCTACCATTGGAGTCCCTCGAAGCCTACCATTGACTATGTACATACCCAGCGTGCGACAGAGCTGCAGGAGTTGTGACCCGTTTTTGTTAGTTATGTTGTGTTGATTTGCCTAAAGGGGAGTATGGGGTGGGAATGCTGTCATCTCCAGGTAGGTGCTTGTCCCCTGTGTGCTGAGGGTGGAAGGTTCTTGTCCAGTTCTGGCATTTAGGTCGCCACAGACTAGTACATGTCCCTGTGCCTGGAAATATTCCCCCCCTCTCTCTCTCTCTCTCTCTCTCTCTCCTTCCCCTCTCTCTCTCTCTCTCTCCCCCTCTCTCTCTCCTCCTCTCTCTCTCTCCTCTCTCTCTCTCTCTCTCTCTCTCTCTCCTCTCTCTCTCTCTCTCTCTCTCTCTCCTCTCTCTCTCTCTCTCTCTCTCTCTCTCTCTCTCTCTCTCTCTCCTCTCTCTCTCTCTCTCCTTCCTCTCTCTCTCCCTCCCTCCCTCCTCCCCCTCTCTCTCCCTTCCCTCTCTCTCCCTCCCCCTCCCCCTCTCTCTCTCCCCTCTCTCTCTCTCCCTTCCCCTCTCTCTCCCTTCCCCTCTCTCTCTCTCTCTCTCTCTCTCCCCCTCTCTCTCTCCCTCCCTCCTTTCTCTCTCTCTCCCCCCACTCTCTCTCCTCTCCCCCTCTCTCTCTCTCCATCCCCCCTCTCTCTCCCCCTCCCTCTTTCTCTCTCTTTTTCTTTCTGTCCAATTTACATTGTTAATTTACAAGCTGTGTGTGTGTGTTCAGACGGAGCCTCCCAGCCATCAGCATGTCCACATCCAGAAGGAGCTGTGGAGGATCCAGGACGTGATGGAGGCCCTCAACAAGAACAAGACCCAGAGACACACAGACACACAGGGACACTACGGCTCCACACCCATCTCCAACATACACAAGAGTGAGGTGAGGACCAGAGTAAATGCTAGCAAGCACGCACACGGATGGACAGACAGGCACGCATACACACTCACCACACACACTCACTCACACACACACACAAACACAAACACGCATACACACTCACGCAAACACACATGCAAACACACACTCACACACTCACTCACACACACACAAACACACACGCATACACACTCACACACACGCAAACACACTCACACACACACACACACGTCGACTAGACTCGTTGGTTGTACAGTATGTCCGACCTTCGTCGTCCCTACTGTGTCTCGGTCTGTAACAAGGCTGGCTAGTAGTTACCCCACAGGCAGGACGGGGCTCATGTGTCAACTACTCCTATCCTGTTGAGTCTCTGTCTTGTACGTCTTTATTAGTTTGTTTACCCGTTTGTGATGTTGTTGAGCTCTTCCATGTTAAACAGGTGTCGTCACCACACAGGTCTCCAGGTTTATTAGAACAAAAGAAATGTCGCAAACACGAAAACGTCAGCTGTAGGAGAGACATGTTGTAAAGATCCACATTGCTTTTTATCTGTTCGACGGGTGGATTTTTATTTTGTCTAATTGTCTTTTTTGTGATAAATGATAATGGAAACAGTGTTTTTAATTTTTTTATAAATGCTGATTGCCGTGATGTTATCACGTAGGCTAACTGTAAAGCTGCACATTTCATTCTAAATGCCCTACTGCTTGCAAAATCCATTTATTCAACTCTTTAAAAAAATATATAATATTTATTTACAGGACAAAGATTGTCCTGACTTTCAAGAATGCCTGAATTGCATCTCCTTGGTCTTCTGATAGGCTGGATGCAAGTTTTATCATCCAATGATTACAGATATACAGGAGTGTAAGTGTTACCATGAAACGGACCGTGATAATTATTAGAATATGGCAAATATTTAGTCTTTATGTTATCTTTAGTCTTTAGTTATCTTTAGTCTCTATATTATCTTTAGTCTCTATATTATCTTTAGCCTCTATATTATCTTTAGCCTCTATATTATCTTTAGTCTTTGTATTATCTTTAGTCTTTGTATTATCTTTAGTCTTTATATTATCTTTAGTCTTTGTATTATCTTTAGTCTTTGTATTATCTTTAGTCTGTATTATCTTTAGTTTTTGTATTATCTTTAGTCTCTATATTATCTTTAGTCTCTATATTATCTTTAGCCTCTATATTATCTTTAGTCTTTGTATTATCTTTAGTCTTTGTATTATCTTTAGTCTTTATATTATCTTTAGTCTTTGTATTATCTTTAGTCTGTATTATCTTTAGTTTTTGTATTATCTTTAGTCTTTATGTTATCTTTAGTCTTTTATTATCTTTAGTCTTTGTATTATCTTTAGTTTTTGTATTATCTTTAGTTTTTGTATTATCTTTAGTCTTTGCATTATCTTTAGTCTTTATATTATCTTTAGTCTTTTATTATCTTTAGTCTTTATGTTATCTTTAGTCTCTATATTATCTTTAGTCTTTGTATTATCTTTAGTCTTTATATTATCTTTAGTCTTTGTATTATCTTTAGTCTTTGTATTATCTTTAGTCTTATTATCTTTAGTTTTTGTATTATCTTTAGTCTTTATGTTATCTTTAGTCTTTGTATTATCTTTAGTCTTTGCATTATCTTTAGTCTTTATATTATCTTTAGTCTTTGTATTATATTTAGTCTTTATATTATCTTTAGTCTTTGTATTATCTTTAGTCTCTATATTATCTTTAGTCTTTATATTATCTTTAGTCTTTGTATTATCTTTAGTCTTTGTATTATCTTTAGTCTTTGTATTATCTTTAGTCTTTATATTATCTTTAGTCTTTGTATTATCTTTAGTCTTTATATTATCTTTAGTCTTTATATTATCTTTAGTCTTTGTATTATCTTTAGTCTTTATATTATCTTTAGTCTTTGTATTATCTTAAGTCTTTATATTATCTTTAGTCTTTGTATTATCTTTAGTCTTTATATTATCTTTAGTCTTTATATTATCTTTAGTCTTTGTATTATCTTTAGTCTTTGTATGATCTTTAGTCTTTATATTATCTTTAGTCTTTGTATTATATTTAGTCTTTATATTATCTTTAGTCTTTGTATTATCTTTAGTCTTTGTATTATCTTTAGTCTTTGTATTATCTTTAGTCTTTGTATTATCTTTAGTCTTTATGTTATCATTAGTCTTTATATTATCTTTAGTCTTTGTATTATCTTTAGTCTTTATGTTATCTTTAGTCTTTATATTATCTTTAGTCTTTGTATTATCTTTAGTCTTTATATTATCTTTAGTCTCTATATTATCTTTAGTCTTTATATTATCTTTAGTCTTTATATTATCTTTAGTCTTTGTATTATCTTTAGTCTTTGTATTATCTTTAGTCTTTATATTATCTTTAGTCTTTGTATTATCTTTAGTCTTTGTATTATCTTTAGTCTTTATATTATCTTTAGTCTTTATATTATCTTTAGTCTTTGTATTATCTTTAGTCTTTGTATTATCTTTAGTCTTTATATTATCTTTAGTCTTTGTATTATCTTTAGTCTTTATATTATCTTTAGTCTTTGTATTATCTTTAGTCTTTGTATTATCTTTAGTCTTTGTATTATCTTTAGTCTTTGTATTATCTTTAGTCTTTGTATTATCTTTAGTCTTTATATTATCTTTAGTCTCTATATTATCTTTAGTCTTTGTATTATCTTTAGTATTTATATTATCTTTAGTCTTTGTATTATCTTTAGTCTTTATATTATCTTTAGTCTCTATATTATCTTTAGTCTTTGTATTATCTTTAGTCTTTATATTATCTTTAGTCTTTGTATTATCTTTAGTCTTTGTATTATCTTTAGTCTTTATATTATCTTTAGTCTTTATATTATCTTTAGTCTTTGTATTATCTTTAGTCTTTGTATTATCTTTAGTCTTTGTATTATCTTTAGTCTTTGTATTATCTTTAGTCTTTGTATTATCTTTAGTCTTTATATTATCTTTAGTCTCTATATTATCTTTAGTCTTTGTATTATCTTTAGTCTTTGTATTATCTTTAGTCTTTATATTATCTTTAGTCTTTATATTATCTTTAGTCTTTATATTATCCATGCTGGTTTTTGCGGGCTACTTAAGACATGAAATATAGGTGGAAGGGCTTACAGGCTATGGCCAGTTAATTCATGTGCAATGTATCTAAATGGATCAAAGAAACTCATCAACCACGTCGTTTCTTCTCTCGACATTCCTGTGTTTTTGTGAAAAATCCATCTTTTTTTACAAGGTGTGACATCATAACGTTCCAGCTGTTTTTATCAACACAAGACAGTTCACTGGAAACGCACAGCAGCAGGAAATGTATTTTCTGGGCAAACTTTCTAAATGTCGACAAAAATATCGCTGGAAAAAGTTAATGAAAAAATGGCTAATGAGGACAACCTGTTATAAATAAAGTTGTAATTTTAAAGAAAGGTTCAGGTAGGCAGCTTAATTCTCTTCAAAAATGTTATTGTTGCCACATTTACTGAGACAAGCTCCTTTTCAAAGCAATGTTGTATAAATAAAGGTTAAATAACATCTCTAGGAGGAGGTGGAGGACCTCTCAGCTCCCCCAAGACCGCCCTTACCCCAGGCCTACGAGCCCAACAGCCCTGCTGTACCCCCCCTCCCCTCTCGTGTTGCCTCCAGCGGGCGACCGGCACCCCCACCACCGCCACACCGGAGTCCAGAGGACAGGGACAGGAAGGCCGGCCAGAGGAACGGAACACACAGCGTAAGCTGTTGACCTCTGACTAATGGCAGCATGACTCAACCCTGTGCTGTCGTCCCTCATCGTTGCCTGATCCCTCTTGATTTATTTCTCCATCATATTGGTGGACATATTTTGGGATTATTTTCAGTGTTCCTCATCATATTGTTTTCCTTTACCTGCTTGATTTGTGAATCATTCACATTTCCCCTTTTTCAATATAATTCTGGTGAACTTTTTCATTATTTTTGGAGGTTTTCCCTGGATCCTTGCTGCTCATAAATGTGGATGTGTTTTTTGGTCATGTTTTATTTCATCATGAGGAGCGTCCAGCTTTTGCTGCCGCTGATCGTCAAACATCTGATATTACTTCAGCTTGCTTTGTGAATCATCCACATTTCTGTTTGTTTGTTTTCTTTCCGTTGATTTGGTTTCTGTCGTTTTGGCAGTTATTTAATTTCACTTGACTGGTTTTGTTTGTATTTTACGGATGGTTAGTTTGTTGTCCTCGCATTTTCAGCTCATTTGAATACTGTTGTCCATTTCCTTTGCAGATCATGGCCATTTGATTTAAACTCATCAGCATGTCTTCACTGTGAATAATTTCTTTACCCATCTTTCCTCATGTCAGTGTGTGTACTGACCTCACTTTACTCCTGTAAGTTCCTGACCTCTTTCTCCTCTCCCACTGTAGGGTCCTGACCTCTCTCTCTCTCCTCTCCCACTGTAGGGTCCTGACCCCTCTCTCTCCTCTCTCCCTGTAGGGTCCTGACCTCTGTCTCTCCTCTCCCCCTGTAGGGTCCTGACCTCTCTCTCCTCTCTCCCTGTAGGGTCCTGACCTCTCTCTCTCTCCACTCCCACTGTAGGGTCCTGACCTCTCTCTCTCTCCTCTCCCACTGTAGGGTCCTGACCTCTCTCTCTCTCATCTCCCCCTGTAGGGTCCTGACCTCTCTCTCTCTCTCCTCTCCCCCTGTAGGGTCCTGACCTCTCTCTCTCTCTCCTCTCCCACTGTAGGTTCCTGACCTCTCTCTCTCTCCTCTCCCACTGTAGGGTCCTGACCTCTCTCTCTCTCCTCTCCCCCTGTAGGGTCCTGACCTCTCTCTCTCTCCTCTCCCCCTGTAGGGTCCTGACCTCTCTCTCTCCTCTCCCCCTGTAGGGTCCTGACCTCTCTCTCTCTCCTCTCCCACTGTAGGGTCCTGACCTCTCTCTCTCTCCTCTCCCACTGTAGGGTCCTGACCTCTCTCTCTCTCCTCTCCCACTGTAGGGTCCTGACCTCTCTCCTCTTTCCCTGTAGGGTCCTGACCTCTCTCTCTCTCTCCTCTCCCCCTGTAGGGTCCTGACCTCTCTCCTCTTTCCCTGTAGGGTCCTGACCTCTCTCTCTCTCCTCTCCCACTGTAGGGTCCTGACCTCTCTCTCTCTCAACTCCCCCTCTAGGGTCCTGACCTCTCTCCTCTCTCCTCTTTCCCTGTAGGGTCCTGACCTCTCTCTCTCCTCTCTCCCTGTAGGGTCCTGACCTCTCTCTCTCTCCTCTTTCCCTGTAGGGTCCTGACCTCTCTCTCTCTCCTCTCCCACTGTAGGGTCCTGACCTCTCTCTCTCTCCTCTCCCACTGTAGGGTCCTGACCTCTCTCCTCTTTCCCTGTAGGGTCCTGACTTCTCTCTCTCTCTCCTCTCCTCCTGTAGGGTCCTGACCTCTCTCCTCTCCTCTTTCCCTGTAGGGTCCTGACCTCTCTCTCTCTCCTCTCCCACTGTAGGGTCCTGACCTCTCTCTCTCTCTCAACTCCCCCTGTAGGGTCCTGACCTCTCTCTCTCCTCTCTCCTCTTTCCTCTTTCCCTGTAGGGTCCTGACCTCTCTCTCTCCTCTCTCCTCTTTCCCTGTAGGGTCCTGACCTCTCTCTCTCCTCTCTCCCTGTAGGGTCCTGACCTCTCTCTCTCTCCTCTTTCCCTGTAGGGTCCTGACCTCTCTCTCTCCTCTCTCCCTGTAGGGTCCTGACCTCTCTCTCTCTCCTCTTTCCCTATAGGGTCCTGACCTCTCTCTCTCCTCTCCCACTGTAGGGTCCTGACTCTCTCCTCTTTCTCTGTAGGGTCCTCCTCTCTCTCTCCTCTTTCCCTGTAGGGTCCTGACTACAGGCTGTATAAGAGTGAACCAGAGTTGACCACCGTAGCAGAGGTGGATGAAACCAACGGAGAGGACAGATCAGAACAGTCTGACAGAGACCCAGCAAACACAAAAGGTACACACACACACACACACACACACACACACACACACACACACACACACACACACACACACACACACTGAGACCAGAGACCCTTCAAACACCAAGGATTAAGTACACACATAAAAAATAATGGATCAAGGGGCCTCCCGAGTGGTGCAGTGGTCTTAGGCACTAGAGGGGCGCTATCTGTGCCACTAGAGATCCTGGTTCAAGTCCAGGCTCTGTCGCAGCCTGCTGCGACCGGGAGACCCACGGGGCGGTGCACAATTGGCCCAGCGTGCGTCCAGGTAAGGGGAGGTTTGGCCGCCAGTGATGTCCCATCGTGCACGAGCGTCTCCTGTGGCGGGCCGGGCGCAGTGCACGCTGACACAGTCGCCAGGTTTCGGTGTTCCTCTGAAACCTGCTTCCTGGTTAAGTGGGCATCGTGTCAAGTGCGGCTTGGTTGTGTTTCGGATGACACACGGCTCTCGACCTTTGCCTCTCCTGAGTCCGTAGGGTAGTTGCAGCGATGAGTGACTGCAACTACCAATTGGGAGAAAAAGAGTTACAAAAAAATTCATTATGAATCATTGTTTGCGGCTCTCAGTTGGAAAAGCAGTCTAGAGCCACACTGTTGTAGAGCTAATGACAATATAATTGTTTTCATACCCATTTTCTGTCTAAAATATATGTAAACCAGAGCATAAATGTCTGAACTAGAGTGTTGTTGTTGCATGTACAACTTGTCTAAGTTCCCTCATGTACTGATTTCAGTGTTTGGCTGTGGATGGACTGTGTTGTTTGAGTGGAATGTTGCCATATTGGCAGTTAATTTGAACAAATCATTCCTTTAACCTTTAACCTTTTCACACGTGAGTTCTAAATATCTCGTAACGGTCCGTCCCCCAGGCGTGAGTTGTTTTTGTACACGTGATGTCTGAATGCACTCACCACACCAACATGTGATTCAGCTGAATGTATTTGGACTCAAGTATTTGAGGGTACATGGTACTTGGATTTAGCATTGGAACACGCCAAAAACCTTTTGACCATGAACTTTTAGTAACATCTTATCATAAAACTCTCCTGCTCAAAGACTTCCATTGCAATGAATCAAATGGCCATCTGGACTATTTGCATTGACCCCCATTTGTTATGCTGCTGCTATTCACTGTTTATTATCTATGCATTGTCACTTTACCCCTACCTACATGTACATATTACCTCGACTAACCTGTACCCCCACACATATTTATTTTTATTTATTTTTTTAACTTTAGTTTAGTCTATTTTCTGAAAACTGCATTGTAAGGTCTACCTCTTGTTGTGCATAGGACAAATAACATTTGATTTGATTTGAAATGTATTTGTGTGCTCCTATATGATTGGTTTCTGTCGTTTGGGAGGTAATGCCATAGTTTACTTGACTGGTTTGTTTCTTCATATGGTTGGTTGGTTTGTTGTCCTCTCATTTTGAATACTATTGTCCATTTCTTTTGCAGATCATGGACATCTTCTCTTTTGATTTAAACCTTACTTTTGTTATGCTCCTAAATGCATTTGTGCTCTCTTACATTTTTGAATTCAGGGCACGTGCTCCTTGTAAAAAAAAAAAAATGTAATCGGAGAGCCTTGACAGTCAGTCACATAAATGTATTCAGCTGTGTGTCAGAAATGAAACGACTGTGCGACTTGGTTACGGAATGTTAATGATTAATTACTGGCTCTGCTTGCTCGCTGTTCTCCCTCAGGAATGTCCTACCCACGTTATCGTTCCCCCCAGACCCAAATCTCCCAACATGCCAAATTCCTCCAGCATCAACTCCTACGTCACCCTGAGGAGGGAGGGAGGCCAGACCAGCGCATGGTGAGGCTATGACATTGCAGAAATCAATATAGTTTATGAAGTGGATATTAGATCAGTATTTTCATTTAAAAAATGCTTTAGTTGTTGTTGTTTATTTAACCTTTATTTAACCTTTATTTAACTAGGCAAGTCAGTTAAGAACAAATTATTATTTACTGGGGAACAGTGGGTTAACTGCCTTGTTCAGGTGCAAACGATTCAATCTAGCAACCTTTGGTTACTGGCCCCAGCTCTAACCATTAGGCTACCTGCCGCCCCAGTTTATCAAGGCTAAGTGGAGTTGGTTAACAGGTGATTGTAGAGAACCGCAATGGAAACTGCTACACTCTGAGAAGAATAATGACTTCATAATACAGAATAGCAGGCTGGTTAACAGCCAATACAGTATGTGGCGGCAATACACACACATTTAAATATATATATATGTAAATTTAACCTTTTTTTATTTAACTAGGCAAAAGTCGGTTAAGAACAAATTCTAATTTACAATGACGGCCAAACCAGGAAGGGGAAAGAAGGGCGCAAGAGAAAATAATCACTATTTGATGCTGTGTGTCTGCTGTAAGCCTGTCTGTTAGCCGTGTCTATGTGTTGACCTAAAAACTGACCTCTCCTCCTGCGTCAGGGGAGTGTCTATGTGTTTGACCTAAACGGCCTCACCTCCTGCGTCAGGGAGTGTCTATGTGTTTGACTAAACGACCTCTCCTCCTGCGTCAGGGAGTGTCTATGTGTTTGACCTCATGACCCCTCCTCCTGTGTCAGGGAGTGTCTATGTTTGACCTAAAACAACCTCTCCTCCTGCGTCAGGGAGTGTGTCTATGTGTTTGACCTAAACGTCTTCTCCTCCTGCGTCAGGGAGTGTCTATGTGTTTGACCTAAACGTCTTCTCCTCCTGCGTCATGGGTGTCTGTGTGTTTGACCTAAACGTCTTCTCCTCCTGCGTCAGGGAGTGTCTATGTGTTTGACCTAAACGGCCTCACCTCACGTCAGGGAGTGTCTAAGTGTTTGACCTAAACGGCCTCACCTCCTGCGTCAGGGAGTGTCTAAGTGTTTTGACCTAAACAACCCTCTCCTCCTGCGTCAGGGAGTGTCTATGTGTTTGACCTAAACGTCTTCTCCTCCTGCGTCAGGGAGTGTCTATGTATGTTTGACCTGCGCGTCTTCTCCTCTCGTCCAGGGAGAGTCTATGTGTTTGACCTAAACGACCTCTCCTCCTGCGTCAGGGACAGGACATGTATTATGGTCGCTGCCCTCTCAGCACCATGAGCCTGTCACCCTTTGATGTGACACTGTTGTTGTCATCTTTTTGGTGACAGTGGTGTTGCTACCATGAACTGTGTAAGAGCAGTCTCTTATTTCATGCTTTCTGTTTAGGTTGACCACATTTTTATAAAAGCTAAATGTGTGACAACAGTCGTTGTGGTCCAGTGCCGCAGGAAAGACCTAGTTAAGCTGCAGCTGGTCCAGAACAGAACGGAACGTCTTGCTCATCATAGTAATCAGAGGGCTGATATAAATACTATGCTGCCAGTCCCTCTTGGCTGAGAGTTGAGGAGAGGCGGACTGCATCTTCTTTTTATAAGAAACAATGTGTTGAAAAAATCCAAATAGTTGACATAGTCAGCTTACACACTCCAGCTCTGACACACACTTATCTACCAGACATGCCACCAGGGGTCTTTGTTGTCCCAAATCCAGAAAAAATTCAAGAAGCGTACAGTATTATATAGAGCCATTATTGCATGGAACTTCCTTCCATCTCATATTGCAGCTAATGAGGATCTAATAAAATACCAAATACCAAGCCAAGTAGTTTTGTCTATGGTGGTGAAATGTCTCCTAGTAGTATACTATCTATGGTGGTGAAATGTCTCCTACTAGTATACTATCTATGGTGGTGACATGTCTCTGGTAGTATACTATCTATGGTGGTGAAATGTCTCTAATAGTATACTATCTATGGTGGTGAAATGTCTCCTAGTAGTATACTATCTATGGTGGTGACATGTCTCCTAGTAGTATACTATCTATGGTGGTGAAATGTCTCTAGTAGTATACTATCTATGGTGGTGACATGTCTCCTAGTAGTATACTATCTATGGTGGTGAAATGTCTCCTAGTAGTATACTATCTATGGTTGTGACACGCCTTGCTGCCACTAAACGCGTCTTGGTTCGGTCATGTTTAAAAACCTTTTGTTTTCCCCTGCTGGCTCTTTGATGAAGTTGTTTTGACATCGGAGTTGGAGGATATTACTGCACGATCCACTGTTTAAAATCCATCCGTCTTTTCTACAACCAACCGTCCCTTTCCTTTTGCCTGTTGTTTTACAGCCCGGCACGAATTCTGCATGACAAACCAGGGTTTATATGTTCGGTTGTTCTTGAACTGAGCCTCCGTTTGGTGGATGCCCTGTTTCCCCCTGCCCCCGGCTCCCCCCCGGCTCCGCCCGGCTCCCGCCCGGCTCCCGCCCGGCTCCCGCCCCGGCTCCCCGCCCGGCTCCGCCCCCGGCTCCCCTGCCCGGCTCCCCGCCCCGGCTCCCCGCCCGGCTCCCCGCCCCGGCTCCCCTGCCCCCGGCTCCCCGCCCGGCTCCCTGCCCGGCTCCCCCCGGCTCCCCGCCCCGGCTCCCGCCCCGGCTCCCCGCCCGGCTCCCTGCCCCCGGCTCCCGCCCGGCTCCTGCCGGCTCCCCCGCCCCGGCTCCCGCCCGGCTCCCCTGCCCGGCTCCCGCTCCGGCTCCCCGCCCCCTCTCCGCCCGAGTCCATAGTAGGTCTACTTGCTCGTGGACGTGGAGATGCTGAACATGGCAGGATCCTCGTCATATCACATCTTAACAACTATTTTGAAAATCATGATGAAAGTGTCAATTTTTAGGTTCTATTGTCATGGTTTGCCCACTGACACACACACACACACACACACACACACACACACACACACACACACACACACACACACACACACACACACACACACACACACACACACACACACACACACACACACACACACACACTGGGTCTAGGGTGGACTATGACTCATGCTCTCCTACAGGCTGGAATTAAATTTAGAAAACCTTGATTTATACACATTTTTAAGTACCAAAGCCCTCCAGTGACTCACCATGTTATTAGGCTGGTTATGGATGACAGGGTGTAGCTGACTTTTGTCTGTGCCCACTTTTCCTGTTTGCCAGCTGTGTGTGTGTGTGTGTGTGTGTGTGTGTGTGTGTGTGTGTGTGTGTGTGTGTGTGTGTGTGTGTGTGTGTGTGTGTGTGTGTGTGTGTGTGCATGTGGGTGTGTGCATGTGGGTGTGTGCATGTGGGTGTGGCGTGTGTGTGTTTGTGCGCATGCATACCTCATAAACTTGAGCTGCTCCCCGACAGCGCACACACACTCAGTCACCAGTCCCTGTAGGTTGTGGTCTATTTCAGCTACATAGCCTGCAGTGATAGGAGCTAGGAGTGTGTCTCAGTCTGTCTCAGTTGAGCAGAGAGGAGATCCAGTGAGTGGTTCTGACAGCAGGCTGTTGGGCCCACTCCTCAGGGCCAGGATCCGGTCCAGGACACACGCACAGCAACGTTGTCCGGCTCAGTTCCTCCATGGCCCCAACCCCTCTAGCACGGAACAGACCTGAGAGGGAGAGAGTGAACTTCTCTGAGTTGACATCATCAGTCATTTCTTACCGCAGGAGATTACAGGCATTCGCATCATCCCTGTGTGTGTGTGTGTGTGTGTGTGTGTGTGTGTGTGTGTGTGT
>NW_026290131.1:0-70000 GCF_023373465.1 Oncorhynchus keta
CAGTGTCTAACGTCATGGGAACAACCTTCTGAGGGCACTACTTTAGACCAGGGTCTATAGGGTTGAAGTAGGCCACTGGGGGTCTACAGGGTAGTAGGCCACTGGGGGTCTGTGCGCTGTGGGGGTCTGTGGGTTGTGGGGGTCCGTGGGCTGTGGAGGGTCCGTGGGTTGTGGGGTCTGTGGGTTGTGGGGGTCCGTGGGCTGTGGGGGTCTGTGGGTTGTGGGGGGTCTGTTGGTTGTGGGGGGTCTGTGGGCTGTGGGGGGTCTTAAATGTGTTTGTATTGTCACACTGGATAAGTGTTCTACAGGGGGTCTAGTGGGTTCTGATAGGGGGTCTGTCATAGTAGTATGATAGGGTTGTGGGGGGAAAAGAGGTGTTGTTTTACAGGGTTGTATTGTACACTGATAGGTGTTGTTTTACAGGGGTCTGTAGTATGATAGGTGTTGTTTTACAGGGTCAGCCATAGTAGTATGATAGGTGTTGTTTTACAGGGTCAGTCATAGTAGTATGATAGTGTTGTATTACAGGGTCAGTCATAGTAGTGTGATAGGTGTGTTTTACAGGGTCAGTCATAGTAGTATGATAGGTGGTTTTACAGGGTCAGTATAGTAGTATGATAGGTGTTCAGTATAGTAGTATGATAGGTGTTCAGTATAGTAGTATGATAGGTGTTCAGTATAGTAGTATGTTCTACAGGGTCAGTCATAGTAGTATGATAGGTGTTGTTTTACAGGGTCAGTATAGTAGTATGATAGGTGTTGTTTTACAGGGTCAGTATAGTAGTATGATAGGTGTTGTTTTACAGGGTCAGTCATAGTAGTATGATAGGTGTTGTTTTACAGGGTCAGTCATAGTAGTATGATAGGTGTTGTTTTACAGGGTCAGTATAGTAGTATGATAGGTGTTGTTTTACAGGGTCAGTCATAGTAGTATGATAGGTGTTGTTTTACAGGGTCAGTATAGTAGTATGATAGGTGTTGTTTTACAGGGTCAGTCATAGTAGAATGATAGGTGTTGTTTTACAGGGTCAGTCATAGTAGTATGATAGGTGTTGTTTTACAGGGTCAGTCATAGTAGTCATGATAGGTGTAGTATGATAGGTGAATGGTGTTTTACAGGGTCTGAATGGTGATATATCTACTAGTATGATGAAGGTGTTGTTTATCTACAGGGTCAGTGATAGTAGTATGATAGGTGTTGTTTTACTGAATGGTGGTCTGAAGTGATATATCTACTAGTGTTATATCTACTGAGTGGTGATATATAGGTGTTGTTTTACTGAATGGGTTAGTCTACTGAATGGTGTATTTGTACTGAATGGTGATATAGGTGGTGTTACTGAATGGTGATTTTACTGAATGGGATATATCTATGAAATGGTAGTATATACTGTGCTGTATATCTACTGAATGGGGTCAGTCATAGTATCTATGAAGGTGTGAATGTTTATGTCTACTGAATGGTGATATTTGTACTAGTAGTATGATAGGTGTTATCTACTGAGTAACATAGTGATATATCTACTGAATGGTGTTATATTTACTGAAAGTCTACTGAATGGTGATATATTACTGAATGGTGATATGTCTACTGAATGGTGATATATCTACTGAATGGTGATATATCTACTGAATGGTCAGTATAACTACTGAATGGTGATATATCTACTGAATGGTGATATATCTACTGAATGGTGATATATCTACTGAATGGTGATATACAGTATCTACTGAATGCTGTTACATCTACTGAATGGTGTTGTATCTACTGAAAGGTGATATATCTATTGAATGGTGATATATCTACTGAATGGTGTTATATCTACTGAATGGTGATATTTGTACTGAATGGTGATATATCTACTGAATGGTGTTATATCTACTGAGTGGTGATATTTGTACTGAATGGTGATATATCTACTGAATGGTGTTATATCTACTGAATGGTGATATATCTACTGAATGGTGTTATATCTACTGAATGGTGATATATCTACTGAATGGTGATATATCTACTGAATGGTGATATATCTACTGAATGGTGATATATCTACTGAATGGTGATATTTGTACTGAATGGTGTTATGTCTACTGAATGGTGATATATCTACTGAATGGTGTTATATCTACTGAATGGTGTTATATCTTATGGTGTCTACTGAATGGTGATATTTGTACTGAATGGTGGAATGGTGTATATCTACTGAATGGTGTTATATCTACTGAATATATCTACTGAATGGTGTACTATGTTATATCTACTGAATGGTGATATATCTACTGAATGGTGATATATCTACTGAATGGTGATATATCTACTGTTATAACTGAATGGTGTTATATCTACTGACTGGTCTCAGCCCTCAAGCTGTAGAAATACAGCACCTGCTTCAGTAGAAAACACGGTTGGTTTTAGACTGCAATGGTTACACATTTCCTTGTAAGACATGGACTGGATGTTTTTTCTCCCTAATAAGCAGCCGCATTCATTGTGTCTGGCCTTGTGCTCCTCTGTCCGTCAGCGCAAAGAGTCTAGCTGCACCTTCTGTGGTAACACAACATTAAATACAAAGAGTCTAGCTACTCCTTCTGTGGTAACAACACAACATTAAATACAAAGAGTCTAGCTACTCCTTCTGTGGTAACACAATATAGTATACAAAGAGTCTAGCTACACCTTCTGTGGTAACACAACATTAAATACAAAGAGTCTAGCTGCTCCTTCTGTGGTAACACAATATAGTATACAAAGAGTCTAGCTTCACCTTCTGTGGTAACACAATATAGTACACAAAGAGTCCAGCTACTACTTCGGTGGTAACACAATATCAGGCACAAAGAGTCTAGCTACACCTTCTGTGGTAACACAATATCAGGCACAAAAAGTCTAGCTACAACTTCGGTGGTAACACAATATCAGGCACAAAGAGTCTAGCTACTCCTTCTGTGGTAACACAATATAGTATACAAAGAGTCTAGCTTACTCCTTCTGTGGTAACACAATATAGTATACAAAGAGTCTAGCTACACCTTCTGTGGTAACACAATATAGTATACAAAGAGTCTAGCTACACCTTCTGTGGTAACACAACATTAAATACAAAGAGTCTAGCTGCACCTTCTGTGGTAACAACACAACATTAAACAAAGAGTCTAGCTACATCTTCTGTGTAACACAATATCAGGCACAAAGAGTCTAGCTACACCTTCTGTGGTAACACAACATTAAATACAAAGAGTCAGCTGCACCTTCTGTGGTAACAACACAACATTAAATAGAAGGAGTCTAGCTACATCTTCTGTGGTAACACAATATCAGGCGCAAAGAGTCTAGCTACATCTTCTGTGGTAACACAACATTAGGCACAAAGAGTCTAGCTACTCTTTCTGTGGTAACAACACAACATTAAATAGAAGGAGTCTAGCTACATCTTCTGTGGTAACACAATATCAGGCACAAAGAGTCTAGCTACACCTTCTGTGGTAACACAATATAAATACAAAGAGTCTAGCTGCACCTTCTGTGGTAACACAATATTAAATACAAAGAGTCTAGCTGCACCTTCTGTGGTAACACAATATCAGGCACAAAGAGTCTAGCTACAGCTTCTGTGGTAACACAATATCAGGCACAAAGAGTCTAGCTACATCTTCTGTGGTAACACAATATAGTATACAAAGAGTCTAGCTACCTTCTGTGGTAACAACACAACAGTTAAATACAAAGACTCTAGCTACTCTTTCTGTGGTAAACAACATAAAAATACAAAAGTCTATCTACTCCTTCAGTGGTAACACAATATAACAAAGAGTCGAGCTACTCCTTCTGTGGTAACATTATCAGAAGAAAGAGTCTGGCTAACAACTTCTGTGGTAACACAATATCAGGCACAAAGAGTCTAGCTACACCTTCTGTGGTAACACAATATAGTATACAAAGAGTCTAGCTACATCTTCTGTGGTAACACATCACATTAAATACAAAGAGTCTAGCTACATCTTCTGTGGTAACACAATATCAGGCACAAAGTATCTAGCTACACCTTCTGTGGTAACACAAACATTAAATACAAAATACAAAGTCTAGCTGCACCTTCTGTGGTAACAACACAACATTAAATAGAAGGAGTCTAGCTACATCTTCTGTGGTAACACAATGCACAAAGGGTCTAGCTACTACTTCTGTGGTAACACAATAGTGTACAGTCGAGCTGCACCTTCTGTGGTAAAAGTATACAAAGAGTCTAGCTACACCTTCTGTGGTAACACAGAAAGAGTCTATAGTATACAAAGAGTCTAGCTACACCTTCTGTGGTAACACAATATAGTATACAAAGAGTCTAGCTACACCTTCTGTGGTAACACAATATCAGGCAGAAAGAGTCTAGCTACACACTTCGGTGGTAACACAATATCAGGCACAAAGAGTCTCAGCACAAAGAGTCTAGCTACATCTTCTGTGGTAACACAATATAGTATACAAAGAGTCAGCTACTCCTTCTGTGGTTAAATCACAGAAAGAGTCTAGCTACACCTTCTGTGGTAACACAACATAGTATACAAAGAGTCTAGCTACTCCCTTCTGTGGTAACACAATATCAGGCACAAAGAGTCTAGCTACACCTTCTGTGGTAACACAACATTAAATACAAAGAGTCTAGCTACTCTGTTCTGTGGTAACACCTTCAACAATATCATACAAAGAGTCTAGCTACATCTTTTGTGGTAACACACATTAAATTAGGCACAAAATAGGTCAGATTCAGTGTTCAGATAAGCATGCAGAACTCTTTCTTTGATGTCAATGGGAGACAACTTGAGCAGGTCTCAAGTCAGAATATCCCCCAATCCCCCATTAAGGGCTTCTCTTCAGTTGTACAAGGGCCTCTTCACCCCCAGTCAGTTGTTAAGGGCCTCTACGCAACACCCCAGGCAGCTGTATTAAGGGCCTCTTCGTAACACCCCCAGTCAGTTGTACTAAGGGCCTCTTCGTAACACCTCCAGTCAGTTGTACTAAGGGCCTCTTCGTAACAGGGCCCCCAGTCAGTTGTATTAAGGGCCTCTTCGTAACACCTCCAGTCAGTTGTACTAAGGGCCTCTTCGTAACACTACCAGTCAGTTGTATTAAGGGCCTCTTCGTAACACCCCCAGTCAGTTGTTTTAAGGGGTAACACCCCAGTCAGTTGTATTAAGGGCTCTTCGTAACACCTCCAGTCAGGGCCTCTTGTAACACCAGTTGTATTTAGGGCCTCTTCGTAACACCTCCAGTCAGTTGTATTAAGGGCCTCTTCGTAACACCCCCAGTCAGTTGTACTAAGGGCCTCTTCGTACACCTCCAGCCAGTTGTATTAAGGGCCTCTTCGTAACACCCCCCAGTCAGTTGTACTAAGGGCCTCTTCGTAACACCTCCAGTCAGTTGTATTAAGGGCCTCTTCGTAACACATCCAGTTAGTTGTATTAGGGCCTCTTCGTGACACCTCCAGTCAGTTGTATTAAGGGCCTCTTTAACACCTCCAGTCACACATCCAGTCCAGTCAGTTGTATTAAGGGCCTCTTCGTAACACCTCCAGTCAGTTGTATTAAGGGCCTCTTCGTAACACCTCCAGTCAGTTGTATTAAGGGCCTCTTCGTAACACCTCCAGTCAGTTGTGATTAAGGGCCTCTTCGTAACACCTCCAGTCAGTTGTATTAAGGGCCTCTTCGTAACACCTCCAGTCAGTTGTATTAAGGGCCTCTTCGTAACACCAGTTTGTATTTAGGGCCTCTTCGTAACACCTCCAGTCAGTTGTATTAAGGGCCTCTTCGTAACACCTCCAGTCAGTTGTATTAAGGGCCTCTTCGTAACACCTCCAGTCAGTTGTATTAAGGGCCTCTTCGTAACACCTCCAGTCAGTTGTATTAAGGGCCTCTTCGTAACACCTCCAGTCAGTTGTATTAAGGGCCTCTTCGTAACACCAGTTGTACTAAGGGCCTCTTCGTAACACCCCCAGTCAGTTGTATTTAGGGCCTCTTCGTAACACCTCCAGTCAGTTGTATTAAGGGCCTCTTCGTAACACCTCCAGTCAGTTGTATTAAGGGCCTCTTACGTAACACCTCCAGTCAGTTGTACTAAGGGCCTCTTCGTAACACCTCCAGTCAGTTGTATTAAGGGCCTCATCCAGTCAGTTGTACAAAGGGCCTCTTCACCCCAGTCAGTTGTACAAAGGGCCTCTTCGTAACACCCCCAGTCAGTTGTACTAAGGGCCTCTTCGTAACACCTCCAGTCAGTTGTACAAAGGGCCTCTTCGTAACACCTCCAGTCAGGTGTATTAAGGGCCTCTTCGTAGCACCTCCAGTCAGTTGTATTAAGGGCCTCTTCTTAACACCTCCAGTCAGTTGTATTAAGGGCCCTTCCAGTCAGTTGTATTAAGGGCCTCTTCGCCCAACCATCCAGTCAGGTGTAAAGGGCTCACCTCCAGTCAGTTGTATTAAGGGCCTCTTCGTAACACATCCAGTCAGTTGTACTAAGGGCCTCTTCGTAACACCTCCAGTCAGTTGTACTAAGGGCCTCGTAACACCCCCAGTCAGTTGTACTAACTCTTCGTAACCTCCAGTCAGGTGTATTAAGGGCCTCTTCGTAACACCTCCAGTCAGTTGTATTAAGGGCCTCTTGTATTAACACCTCCAGTCAGTTGTATTAAGGGCCTCTCGTAACACCTCCAGTCAGTTGTACTAAGGGCCTCTTCGTAACACCTCCAGTCAGTTGTACTAAGGGCCTCTTCGTAACACCCCCAGTCAGTTGTATTAAGGGCCTCTTGTAACACCTCCAGTCTTTTAACACCTCCAGTCAGGTTGGTATTAAGGGCCTCTTGTAACACCTCCAGTCAGTTTATTAAGGGCCTCTTCGTAACACATCCAGTCAGTTGTACAGGTCAGTAACACCTCCAGTCATACAAAGGGCCTGTAACACCTCCAGTCAGGTGTATTGGCTCTTGTAACACCTCCAGTCAGTTGTATTAAGGGTCTCAACATGGCTCTGTACTAAGGGCCTCTTCGTAACACCTCCAGTCAGTTGTATTAAGGGCTCTCGTAACACCTCCAGTCAGGTGTATTAAGGGCCTCTTCGTAACACCTCCAGTCAGTTGTATTAAGGGCCTCTTCGTAACACATCCAGTCAGTTGTACTAAGGGCCTCTTCGTAACACCTCCAGTCAGTTGTATTAAGGGCCTCTTCGTAACACCCCAGTCAGTTGTACTAAGGGTAACACCTCCAGTCATGGCTCTGCCTCTTCGTAACACCTCCAGTCAGGTGTATTAAGGGCTCTCGTAACACCCTCCAGTCAGTTGTATTAAGGGCTCTACAAAAGGGCCTCTTCGTAACACCTCCAGTCAGGTGCTCTTCGTAACACCCCCAGTCAGTTGTATTGATGGCTCTGTAACACATCCAGTCAGTTGTATTAAGGGCCTCTTGGTGATCCAGTCAGGCTCTGTAACACCTCCAGTCAGTTGTATTAAGGGCTTGTAACACCTCCAGTGTATTAAGGGCTCTTCGTAACTTTGTGGTGTATTAATGCTCTTTCGTAACACCTCCAGTCAGCCTAAGGGCCTCTTCGTAACACCTCCAGTCAGTTGTACTAAGGGCCTCTGCCTAACACCTCCAGTCAGGTGATGGGCCTCTTCGTAACACCTCCAGTCAGTTGACTAAGGGCCTCTTGTAACACCTCCAGTCAGTTGTATTAAGGGCCTCTCTTTGTAACAGTCAGTCTTTGGTAAATGATATCTGTTATTGGTATCACAGTGTGGTGATGGCTCTGCCTGGCTTTGTGGTGATGGCTCTGCCTGGCTTTGTGGTGTGGTGATGGCTCTGCCTGGCTTTGTGGTGATGGCTCTGCCTGGCTTTGTGGTGATGGCTTTGTGGATGATGGCTCTGCCTGGCTTTGTGGTGATGGCTCTGCCGGCTTTTGTGGAACCAGATGGTGATGGCTCTGCCGGCTTTGTGGTGATGGCTCTGCCGGCTTTGTGGTGATGGCTCTGCCTGGCTTTGTGGTGATGGCTCTGCCTGGCTTTGTGGTGATGGCTCTGCCTGGCTTTGTGGTGATGGCTCTGCCTGGCTTTGTGGTGATGGCTCTGCCGGCTTTGTGGTGATGGCTCTGCCAGCTTTGTGGTGATGGCTCTGCCTGGCTTTGTGGTGATGGCTCTGCCAGCTTTGTGGTGATGGCTCTGCCTGGCTTTGTGGTGATGGTTCTGCTTTGTGGTGATGGTTCTGCCTTTGTGATTGATGGCTCTGCCTGGCTTTGTGGTGATGGCTCTGCCTGGCTTTGTGGTGATGGATCTGCCTGGCTTTGTGGTGATGGCTCTGCCTGGCTTTGTGGTGATGGCTCTGCCTGGCTTTGTGGTGATGGCTCTGCCTGGCTTTGTGGTGATGGCTCTGCCTGGCTTTGTGGTGATGGCTCTGCCTGGCTTTGTGGTGATGGCTCTGCCTGGCTTTGTGGTGATGGCTCTGCCTGGCTTTGTGGTGATGGCTCTGCCTGGCTTTGTGGTGATGGCTCTGCCTGGCTTTGTGGTGATGGCTCTGCCTGGCTTTGTGGTGATGGCTCTGCCTGGCTTTGTGGTGATCTCTGCTCTGGCTTTGTGGTGATTGATGGCTCTGCCTGGCTTTGTGGTAAATGGCTCTGCCTGGCTTTGTGGTGATGGCTCTGCCAGCTTTGGTGATGGCTCTGCCTGGCTGCTCTACCGGCTTTGTGGTGATGGCTCTGCCTGGCTTTGTGGTGATGGCTCTGCCTGGTTTTGGTGAAATGCCTGGCTTTGTGGTGATGGCTATGCCTGCCTGGGATTCTCAGTTGATGGCTCTGCCTGGCTTTGTGGTGATGGATCTCTGCCTGGCTTTGTGGTGATGGCTCTGCCTGGCATGTGATTGAGAATCTCTGCTTTGTGGTGATGGCTCCAGGCTTTGTGGTGATGGCTCTGCCTGGCTTTGTGGTGATGGCTTCCTGGCTTTGTGGTGATGGCTCTGCCTGGCTTTGTGGTGATGGTGAATCTGCCGTTTTGATGCTCTGCCTTTGGTTTTGTGGTGATGGCTCTGCCTGGCTTTGTATTGCAGGATCTCTGCCTGTTTTATCTGGACTTTTTGACAGGACACAACCAGACAGGCTTTGTTGATGGATCTACTGCCATGGACTTTGAACCAGACAGGGGATGGATCTGCAATGGACTTTGTGGTGATGGCCAGACAGGGGATGGATCTCTGCCATGGACTCTGCCAGACAAGGGATGGATCTGCCTGGCCATGGACATGGTTCAGCCAGGGGATTTGGTGGTGATTCTGCCAGACAGGGGATGGATCTCTGCCATGGCATGTGGTGATGGCTCTGCCCATTTGTGGTAGATGGATCTGTCCAGACTGGCTTTATGGGATGGATCTACTGCCATGGACATGATGGCTCTGCCTGGACTGGGGATGGATCTACTGCCATGGACAGAACCAGACAGGGATGGATCTACTGCCATGGACAGAACCAGACTGGGGGATGGATCTCTGCAATGGACATGTCCAGACAGGGGATGGATCTACTGCCATGGACATGTCCAGACAGGGCTTTGTGGTGATGGATCTGCCTGGCATGGACATGACCAGACAACCAGACAGGGGATGGATCTACTGCCATGGACAGAACCAGACAGGGGATGGATCTACTGAAAATGAGACAGAACCAGGGGATGGCTCTGCAATGGACATGTCCAGACAGGGGATGGATCTACTGCCATGGACAGATGATCCACACAGGGGATGGATCTACTGGCCATGAGACATGGACCAGACAGGGGATGGATCTACTGCCATGGACATGAACCAGACAGGGGGATGGATCTACTGCCTGGACAGTCCAGACAGGGGATGGATCTTTCTCCATGGAAATCTGGATCTTTTAACCAGACCTTGGATACAGATAGGATGGATTTTCTGCCTTGAATTTCCGCCCAGTCACTCAGTTTTGATACATGAAAATGAGGTGGGTTAGATGGACTGACACCAGACAGGGGATGGATCTTCTGCTCATCATGGACATGAATAACCAGTCTCCAGATGGATGGAGACTAGCTGGACAGAACCAGAGATGGATCTACTGATGGACAGAACCAGACAGGGGATGGATGGACATGTCCAGACAGGCATCATCTTTGCCATGGACATGACCAGACAGGATCATTAGGGGACATGTTTATCTGGACTTTTTTACGCATGGACACAACCAGACAGGGGATGGATCTACTGCAATGGACATGTCCAGACAGGGGATGGATCTACTGCCATGGACAGAACCAGACAGGGGATGGATCTACTGCCATGGACAGAACCAGACAGGGGATGGATCTACTGCCATGGACAGAACCAGACAGGGAATGGATCTACTGCAATGGACATGTCCAGACAGGGAATGGATCTACTGCCATGGACAGGACCAGACAGGGGATGGATCTACTGCCATGGACAGAACCAGACAGGGGATGGATCTACTGCCATGGACAGAACCAGACAGGGGATGGATCTACTGCCATGGACATGTCCAGACAGGGGATGGATCTACTGCCATGGACACAATGACCAGACAGGGAATGGATCTACTGCCATGGACAGGACCAGACAGTGGATGGATCTACTGCCATGGACAGAACCAGACAGGGGATGGATCTACTGCCATGGACAGAACCAGACAGGGAATGGATCTACTGCCATGGACAGGACCAGACAGGGGATGGATCTACTGCCATGGACAGGACCAGACAGGGGATGGATCTACTGCCATGGACAGAACCAGACAGGGGATGGATCTACTGCCATGGACAGGACCAGACAGGGGATGGATCTACTGCCATGGACAGAACCAGACAGGGGATGGATCTACTGCCATGGACAGAACCAGACAGGGGATGGATCTACTGCCATGGACAGGACCAGACAGGGGATGGATCTACTGCCATGGACAGGACCAGACATGGGATGGATCTACTGCCATGGACAGAACCAGACAGGGAATGGATCTACTGCCATGGACAGAACCAGACAGGGGATGGATCTACTGCCATGGACAGGACCAGATCTGCCATGGACAGGACCAGACAGGGGATGGATCTACTGCCATGGACAGGACCAGACAGGGGATGGATCTACTGCCATGGACAGAACCAGACAGGGGATGGATCTACTGCCATGGACAGGACCAGACTGCCATGGACAGGACCAGACAGGGAATGGATCTACTGCCATGGACAGGACCAGACAGGGGATGGATCTACTGCCATGGACAGGACCAGACAGGGAATGGATCTACTGCCATGGACAGGACCAGACAGGGGATGGATCTACTGCCATGGACAGGACCAGACAGGGGATGGATCTACTGCCATGGACAGGACCAGACAGGGAATTGATCTACTGCCATGGACAGGACCAGACAGGGGATGGATCTACTGCCATGGACAGGACCAGACAGGGGATGGATCTACTGCCATGGACAGGACCAGACAGGGGATGGATCTACTGCCATGGACAGGACCAGACAGGGGATGGATCTACTGCCATGGACAGGACCAGACAGGGAATGGATCTACTGCCATGGACAGGACCAGACAGGGAATTGATCTACTGCCATGGACAGAACCAGACAGGGGATGGATCTACTGCCATGGACAGGACCAGACAGGGGATGGAACTACTGCCATGGACAGGACCAGACAGGGGATGGATCTACTGCCATGGACAGGACCAGAAAGGGGATGGATCTACTGCCATGGACAGGACCAGACAGGGGATGGATCTACTGCCATGGACAGGACCAGACAGGGGATGGATCTACTGCCATGGACAGAACCAGACAGGGGATGGATCTACTGCCATGGACAGGACCAGACAGGGGATGGATCTACTGCCATGGACAGGACCAGACAGGGAATGGATCTACTGCCATGGACAGGACCAGACAGGGGATGGATCTACTGCCATGGACAGAACCAGACAGGGGATGGGTCTACTACCATGGACAGGACCAGAGAGGGAATGGATCTACTGCCATGGACAGGACCAGACAGGGAATGGATCTACTGCCATGGACACAATGACCAGACAGGGAATGGATCTACTGCCATGGACAGGACCAGACAGTATTCAGCCTTATTCTAAAATGGATTAAATAGTTTTTTCTTCATCAATATACACACAATACCCCATAATGACAAAGCAAAAACTGTTTTTTTTATAAATTGTTGCAATTGTATTAAAATATAAAACACTTAAATATCACATTTACATAAGTATTCAGACATAAGTATTCAGACAAAGTCAGCACTTTGTTGAAGCACCTTTGGCAGCGATTACAACCTCAAGTCTTCTTGGTTATGACGCTACAAGCTTGGCACAGCTGTATTTAGGGAGTTTCTTCCATTCTTCTCTGCAGATCCTCTCATGCTCTGTCAGGTTGGAAGGGGAGCGTTGCTGCACAGCTATTTTCAGGTCTCTCCTGAAATGTCCGATCGGGTTCAAGTCCGGGATCTTGCTGGGCCACTCAAGGATATTCAGAGACTTGTCACGAAGACACTCCTGCATTGTTTTGACTGTGTGCTTAGAGTTGTTGTCCTGTTCGAAGGTGAACCTTCACCACAGTCTGAGGTAATGAGTGCTCTGGAGCAGGTTTTCATCAGGGACCTCTCTGTACTTTGCTACATTCATCTTTGCCTCAATCCTGACTAGTCTCCCAGTCCCTGCTGCTGAAAAACATCCCCACAGCATGATGCTGCCACCACCATGCTTCACTGTAGGAATGGTGCCAGGTTTCCTCTTGATGTGACGCTTGACATTCAGGCCAAAGAGTTCAATCTTGGTTTCATCAGACCAGAGCATCTTGTTTCTCATGGTCTGAAAGTCTTTAGGTGATTTTTGGGAAATTTAAAGCAAGCTGTCATGTGCCATTTACTGAGGAGTGGCTTCCGTCTGGCCACTCTACCATAAAGGCCTGATTGGTGGAGTGCTGCAGAGATAGATGTCCTTCTGGAAGGTTCTCCCATCTCCACGGAGGAACTCTGGTGCTCTGTCAGAATGACCATCGGGTTCATGGTCACCTCCCTGACCAAAGCCCTTCTCCCCTGATTGCTCAGTTTTACCAGGCAGCCATCTCTAGGAAGCGTCTCTGAGGTTCCAAACTTCTTCCATTAAGGAATGATGGAGGCCACTGTGTTCTTGGGGACCTTCAATGCTGCATAAATGTTTTGGTACCCTTCCCCAGATCTGTGCCTCGACACAGTCATGTCTTGATTGCTACGGACAATTCCTTCAACTTCATGGCTAGGTTTTTGCTCTGACATGCACTGTCATCTGTGAGACCTTATATAGACAGGTATGTACCTTTCCAAATCATGTCCAAGCAATTTAATTTACTGCAGGTGCACTCCAATCAAGTTGTAGAAACATCTCAAGGATGATCAATGGAAACAGGATGCGCCTGAGCTCATTCTCGAGTCTCATAGCAAAGAGTCTGAATACTTATGTAAAGGTATTTCTGTTTTTTTTTTATTTTAATACATTTGCAAAAACATTTTTCAAAACCTGTTTTCGCATTGTCATTATGGGATGTTCTGTGTAGACAGACTGCTGAGCATTTTTTATTTTTTTAATCCATTTTAGAATAAGGCTGTAACGTAACAAAATGTGAAAAAAAGTCAATGGGGTCTGAATACTTTCCGAAGGCACTGTATATACCCACAAACCGCATAGTGTATATACCCACAAACCGCATAGTTGTATATACCCACAAACCGCATAGTGTATATACCCACAAACCGCATAGTGTATATACCCACAAACCGCATAGTGTATATACCCACAAACCGCATAGTGTATATACCCACAAACCGCATAGTGTATATACCCACAAACCGCATAGTGTATATACCCACAAACCGCATAGTGTATATACCCACAAACCGCATAGTGTATATACCCACAAACCGCATAGTGTATATACCCACAAACCGCATAATGTATATACCCACAAACCGCATAGTGTATATACCCACAAACCGCATAGTGTATATACCCACAAACCGCATAGTGTATATACCCACAAACCGCATAGTGTATATACCCACAAACCGCATAGTGTATATACCCACAAACCGCATAGTTGTATATACCCACAAACCGCATAGTGTATATACCCACAAACCGCATAGTTGTATATACCCACAAACCGCATAATGTATATACCCACAAACCGCATAGTGTATATACCCACAAACCGCATAGTGTATATACCCACAAACCGCATAGTGTATATACCCACAAACCGCATAGTGTATATACCCACAAACCGCATAGTTGTATATACCCACAAACCGCATAGTGTATATACCCACAAACGCATAGTGTATATACCCACAAACCGCATAGTGTATATACCCACAAACCGCATAGTTGTATATACCCACAAACCGCATAGTGTATATACCCACAAACCGCATAGTGTATATACCCACAAACCGCATAGTGTATATACCCACAAACCGCATAGTGTATATACCCACAAACCGCATAGTGTATATACCCACAAACCACATAGTTGTATATACCCACAAACCGCATAGTGTATATACCCACAAACCGCATAGTGTATATACCCACAAACCGCATAGTGTATATACCCACAAACCGCATAGTGTATATACCCACAAACCGCATAGTGTATATACCCACAAACCGCATAGTGTATATACCCACAAACCGCATAGTTGTATATACCCACAAACCGCATAGTGTATATACCCACAAACCGCATAGTGTATATACCCACAAACCGCATAGTGTATATACCCACAAACCGCATAGTGTATATACCCACAAACCGCATAGTTGTATATACCCACAAACCGCATAGTGTATATACCCACAAACCGCATAGTGTATATACCCACAAACCGCATAGTGTATATACCCACAAACCGCATAGTGTATATACCCACAAACCGCATAGTGTATATACCCACAAACCGCATAGTGTATATACCCACAAACCGCATAGTGTATATACCCACAAACCGCATAGTGTATATACCCACAAACCGCATAGTGTATATACCCACAAACCGCATAGTGTATATACCCACAAACCGCATAGTGTATATACCCACAAACCGCATAGTGTATATACCCACAAACCGCATAGTGTATATACCCACAAACCGCATAGTGTATATACCCACAAACCGCATAGTGTATATACCCACAAACCGCATAGTGTATATACCCACAAACTGCATAGTGTATATACCCACAAACCGCATAGTGTATATACCCACAAACCGCATAGTGTATATACCCACAAACCGCATAGTGTATATACCCACAAACCGCATAGTGTATATACCCACAAACCACATAGTGTATATACCCACAAACCACATAGTGTATATACCCACAAACCACATAGTGTATATACCCACAAACCGCATAGTGTATATACCCACAAACTATACAGAGTATAGTACATACGTTTACATACACTTAGGTTGGAGTCATTAAAACTTGTTTTTCCATCACTCCACACATTCCTTGTTAACAAACTATAGTTTTGGCAAGTCGGTTAGGACATCTACTTTGTGCATGACAAATAATTTTTCAAACAATTATTTCCAGCTTATTTCACTTATAATTCACTGTATCACAATTCCAGTGGGTCAAAAGTGTACATACACTGAGTTGACTGTGCTTTTAAGAACCCCAGCCCAACCGCGAAGCACGGGGGTGGCAGCATCATGTTGTGGGGGTACTTTGCTGCCGGAGGGACTGGTGCACTTCACAAAATAGATGATTATGTAGAAAATGATGTAGATACATTGAAGCAACATCTCCTGACATCAGTCAGGAAGTTAAAGCTTGGTCGCAAATGGGTCTTCAAACGGACAATGACCCCAAGCATAATAGCTTAAGGACAACAAAGTCCAGGTATTGGAGTGGCCATCACAAAGCCCTGACCTCAATCCTATAGAACATTTGTGGGCAGAACTGAAAAAGCGTGTGCCAACAAGGAGGCCTACAAACCTGACTCAGTTACACCAGCTCTGTCAACTTATTGTGGAAAGCTTGTGTAAGGCTGCCCGAAACGTTTGACCCAAGTTAAACAATTTAAAGGCAATGCTACCTAATACTAATTGAGCGTATGTAAACTCCTGACCCACTGGGAATGTGATAAAATAAATATTAAATATTAAAATTAATTCTCTCTACTATTATTCTGACATTTCACATTCTTAAAATGAAGTGGTGATCCTAACTGACCTAAGACAGGGAATTTATACTAGGATTAAATGTCAGGATTTGAGAAACACTGAGTTTAAATGTATTTGGCTCAAGTGTATGTAAACTTCTGTCTTCAACTGTATGTATATATACACATCATATATATCATATATATCATATAGTATATACCCACAAAGAAACACTCACTGCTGTGCTGTGATAGCCTGGTTCACACATCTGTTTGTGCTGTCTTCTCAACTCCCACGTACAATCATTATTTCATACTGTGATTGACCAAAAAACAGAATTGTCAAGACAGCACAAAAATATATTCTATTCCATTTAGGGACACGTGTAGGTAGGAACACTGAGAGAAGTAGAATGAGTGTTGCTTGTTGTGATTTTAATTGGTCCTGTGATGCAATCTAGAGTGGAGGCAGGAAGGATAGTAAATGGCTATGTTCTAAGTGGTACACTATTCCCTTACACCCATAGATATCTGGTCTAAAATAGTGCACTACATTTGGAATGAGTTGCCATTTGTGACACAGTCAGTGTGTATGGGAGGCAGGCTGATAATATATGTGGGTGAAATAAGTTGTGTTTCACTTCAGCGCTAGTTGTCTCTGAGGATATCAGTTCCCGGTCCCACAGGCTTATTCCACAGATAAGATCACTGTAATGTTTCACTTCACAGCACAGACACACACACTGACAGAGAGAGAACGGGCAACACATCTTAGTAGAGCAGCATAGAGCCAGTTAGTGGAGCAGCATAGAGACAGTTAGTGGAGCAGCATAGAGACAGTTAGTGGAGCAGCATAGAGACAGTTAGTGGAGCAGCATAGAGACAGTTAGTGGAGCAGCATAGAGACTGTTAGTGGAGCAGCATAGAGACAGTTAGTGGAGCAGCATAGAGACAGTTAGTGGAGCAGCATAGAGCCAGTTAGTGGAGCAGCATAGAGACAGTTAGTGGAGCAGCATAGAGCCAGTTAGTGGAGCAGCATAGAGACAGTTAGTGGAGCAGCATAGAGACAGTTAGTGGAGCAGCATAGAGACAGTTAGTGGAGCAGCATAGAGACAGTTAGTGGAGCAGCATAGAGACAGTTAGTGGAGCAGCATAGAGCCAGTTAGTGGAGCAGCATAGAGACAGTTAGTGGAGCAGCATAGAGCCAGTTAGTGGAGCAGCATAGAGACCAGCAGCATAGAGACAGTTAGTGGAGCAGCATAGAGACAGTTAGTGGAGCAGCATAGAGACAGTTAGTGGAGCAGCATAGAGCCAGTTAGTGGAGCAGCATAGAGACAGTTAGTGGAGCAGCATAGAGCCAGTTAGTGGAGCAGCATAGAGCCAGTTAGTGGAGCAGCATAGAGACTGTTAGTGGAGCAGCATAGAGACAGTCAGTGGAGCAGCATAGAGACAGTTAGTGGAGCAGCATAGAGACAGTTAGTGGAGCAGCATAGAGACAGTTAGTGGAGCAGCATAAAGACAGTTAGTGGAGCAGCATAGAGACAGTTAGTGGAGCAGCATATAGACAGTTAGTGGAGCAGCATAGAGACAGTTAGTGGAGCAGCATAGAGCCAGTTAGTGGAGCAGCATAGAGCCAGTTAGTGGAGCAGCATAGAGCCAGTTAGTGGAGCAGCATAGAGACAGTTAGTGGAGCAGCATAGAGACAGTTAGTGGAGCAGCATAGAGACAGTTAGTGGAGCAGCATAGAGACAGTTAGTGGAGCAGCATAGAGCCAGTTAGTGGAGCAGCATAGAGCCAGTTAGTGGAGCAGCATAGAGACTGTTAGTGGAGCAGCATAGAGACAGTCAGTGGAGCAGCATAGAGACAGTTCGTGGAGCAGCATAGAGACAGTTAGTGGAGCAGCATAGAGACAGTTAGTGGAGCAGCATATAGACAGTTAGTGGAGCAGCATAGAGACAGTTAGTGGAGCAGCATAGAGACAGTCAGTGGAGCAGCATAGAGCCAGTTAGTGGAGCAGCATAGAGCCAGTTAGTGGAGCAGCATAGAGACAGTTAGTGGAGCAGCATAGAGACAGTCAGTGGAGCAGCATAGAGACAGTTAGTGGAGCAGCATAGAGACAGTTAGTGGAGCAGTATAAAGACAGTTAGTGGAGCAGCATAGAGACAGTTAGTGGAGCAGCATAGAGACAGTTAGTGGAGCAGCATTAAGACAGTTAGTGGAGCAGCATAGAGACCGTTAGTGGAGCAGCATAGAGACAGTTCGTGGAGCAGCATAGAGACAGTTAGTGGAGCAGCATAGAGACAGTCAGTGGAGCAGCATAGAGCCAGTTAGTGGAGCAGCATAGAGACAGTTAGTGGAGCAGCATAGAGACAGTCAGCCAGTCAGTGGAGCAGCATAGAGCCAGTCAGTGGAGCAGCATAGAGCCAGTTAGTGGAGCAGCATAGAGACAGTTAGTGGAGCAGCATATAGCCAGTTAGTGGAGCAGCATAGAGCCAGTTAGTGGAGCAGCATAGAGCCAGTTAGTGGAGCAGCATAGAGACAGTTAGTGGAGCAGCATAGAGCCAGTTAGTGGAGCAACATAGAGACAGTTAGTGGAGCAGCATAGAGCCAGTTAGTGGAGCAGCATAGAGCCAGTTAGTGGAGCAGCATATAGCCAGTTACTGGAGCAGCATAGAGCCAGTTAGTGGAGCAGCATAGAGCCAGTTAGTGGAGCAGCATAGAGCCAGTTAGTGGAGCAGCATAGAGCCAGTTAGTGGAGCAGCATAGAGCCAGTTAGTGGAGCAGCATAGAGCCAGTTAGTGGAGCAGCATAGAGCCAGTTAGTGGAGCAGCATAGAGCCAGTTAGTGGAGCAGCATAGAGCCAGTCAGTGGAGCAGCATAGAGACAGTTAGTGGAGCAGCATAGAGACAGTCAGTGGAGCAGCATAGAGACAGTTAGTGGAGCAGCATAGAGACAGTTAGTGGAGCAGCATAAAGACAGTTAGTGGAGCAGCATAGATACAGTTAGTGGAGCAGCATAGAGACAGTCAGTGGAGCAGCATAGAGACAGTTAGTGGAGCAGCATAGAGCCAGTTAGTGGAGCAGCATAGAGACAGTTAGTGGAGCAGCATAGAGACAGTCAGCCAGTCAGTGGAGCAGCATAGAGCCAGTCAGTGGAGCAGCATAGAGCCAGTTAGTGGAGCAGCATAGAGCCAGTTAGTGGAGCAGCATATAGCCAGTTACTGGAGCAGCATAGAGCCAGTTAGTGGAGCAGCATAGAGCCAGTTAGTGGAGCAGCATAGAGCCAGTTAGTGGAGCAGCATAGAGCCAGTTAGTGGAGCAGCATAGAGCCAGTTAGTGGAGCAGCATAGAGACAGTTAGTGGAGCAGCATAGAGCCAGTTAGTGGAGCAGCATAGAGCCAGTCAGTGGAGCAGCATAGATACAGTTAGTGAAGCAGCATAGAGACAGTTAGTGGAGCAGCATAGAGACAGTTAGTGGAGCAGCATAGAGACAGTTAGTGGAGCAGCATAGAGCCAGTTAGTGGAGCAGCATATAGCCAGTTACTGGAGCAGCATAGAGACAGTTAGTGGAGCAGCATAGAGACAGTTAGTGGAGCAGCATAGAGACAATCAGTGGAGCAGCATAGAGACAGTTAGTGGAGCAGCATAGAGACAGTTAGTGGAGCAGCATAGAGACAGTTAGTGGAGCAGCATAGAGACAGTTAGTGGAGCAGCATAGAGCCAGTTAGTGGAGCAGCATAGAGACAGTTAGTGGAGCAGCATAGAGCCAGTCAGTGGAGCAGCATAGAGGCAGTCAGTGGAGCAGCATAGAGCCAGTCAGTGGAGCAGCATAGAGCCAGTTAGTGGAGCAGCATAGAGCCGGCTGGTGGACGAGATTAGTTGATAAATCATGTTTGTAGTTATTGTAAGCTAGTACAGTAATTGATAAATCATGTTTGTAGTTATTGTAGGCTAGTACAGTAATTGATAAATCATGTTTGCAGTTATTGTAGGCTAGTACAGTAATTGATAAATCATGTTTGTAGTTATTGTAAGCTAGTACAGTAATTGATAAATCATGTTTGTAGTTATTGTAAGCTAGTACAGTAATTGTAAATCATGTTTGTAGTTATTGTAAGCTAGTACAGTAATTGATAAATCATGTTTGTAGTTATTGTAAGCTAGTACAGTAATTGTAAATCATGTTTGTAGTTATTGTAAGCTAGTAGAGTAATTGATAAATCATGTTTGTAGTTATTGTAAGCTAGTACAGTAATTGATAAATCATGTTTGTAGTTATTGTAAGCTAGTACAGTAATTGTAAATCATGTTTGTAGTTATTGTAGGCTAGTACAGTAATTGATAAATCATGTTTGTAGTTATTGTAAGCTAGTACAGTAATTGATAAATCATGTTTGTAGTTATTGTAAGCTAGTACAGTAATTGATAAATCATGTTTGTAGTTATTGTAAGCTAGTACAGTAATTGTAAATCATGTGTGTAGTTATTGTAGGCTAGTACAGTAATTGTAAATCATGTTTGTAGTTATTGTAAGCTAGTAGAGTAATTGATAAATCATGTTTGTAGTTATTGTAAGCTAGTAGAGTAATTGATAAATAATGTTTGTAGTTATTGTAAGCTAGTAGAGTAATTGATAAATCATGTTTGTAGTTATTGTAAGCTAGTACAGTAATTGATAAATCATGTTTGTAGTTATTGTAAGCTAGTACAGTAATTGTAAATCATGTTTGTAGTTATTGTAAGCTAGTACAGTAATTGATAAATCATGTTTGTAGTTATTGTAGGCTAGTACAGTAATTGTAAATCATGTTTGTAGTTATTGTAAGCTAGTACAGTAATTGATAAATCATGTTTGTAGTTATTGTAAGCTAGTACAGTAATTGTAAATCATGTTTGTAGTTATTGTAAGCTAGTACAGTAATTGTAAATCATGTTTGTAGTTATTGTAAGCTAGTACAGTAATTGTAAATCATGTTTGTAGTTATTGTAAGCTAGTACAGTAATTGTAAATCATGTTTGTAGTTATTGTAAGCTAGTACAGTAATTGATAAATCATGTTTGTAGTTATTGTAGGCTAGTACAGTAATTGATAAATCATGTTTGTAGTTATTGTAAGCTAGTACAGTAATTGATAAATCATGTTTGTAGTTATTGTAGGCTAGTACAGTAATTGATAAATCATGTTTGTAGTTATTGTAAGCTAGTAGAGTAATTGATAAATCATGTTTGTAGTTATTGTAAGCTAGTACAGTAATTGATAAATCATGTTTGTAGTTATTGTAGGCTAGTACAGTAATTGATAAATCATGTTTGTAGTTATTGTAAGCTAGTACAGTAATTGTAAATCATGTTTGTAGTTATTGTAAGCTAGAACAGTAATTGATAAATCATGTTTGTAGTTATTGTAAGCTAGTAGAGTAATTGATAAATCATGTTTGTAGTTATTGTAAGCTAGTAGAGTAATTGATAAATCATGTTTGTAGTTATTGTAAGCTAGTAGAGTAATTGATAAATCATGTTTGTAGTTATTGTAGGCTAGTACAGTAATTGTAAATCATGTTTGTAGTTATTGTAAGCTAGTACAGTACTTGTAAGTATTGCCTTCGTACGGTAGCTCAACATGTTTTATCAGTCCTGACAGCTTCTTTTCTTTCTCAAGCCAAGCTGAACCCGTATAAAAACAACAAGCCTTCTGTATTCTCTGAAATGTCTGTAGCCATCACCCTCTCCCCAGGTCTGCCCTAACCCGTGCCCTCTGAGCTTGACCATCACTAAACTCAATAAGCACTGAGCACCAATATAGAACACTAAGCAGGTGGCAAGAGGCTAGGCTGAAAAGCCAGGGATAGACAGAGGAATGGAGGATAGGAGAGACAGAGGAATGGAGGATAGGAGAGACAGAGGAATGGAGGAGAGACAGAGGAATGGAGGAGAGACAGAGGAATGGAGGATAGGAGAGACAGAGGAATGGAGGAGAGACAGAGGAATGGAGGATAGGAGAGACAGAGGAATGGAGGAGAGACAGAGGAATGGAGGATAGGAGAGACAGAGGAATGGAGGAGAGACAGAGGAATGGAGGAGACAGAGGAATGGAGGATAGGATAGACAGAGGAATGGAGGATAGACAGAGGAATGGAGGAGAGACAGAGGAATGGAGGATAGGAGAGACAGAGGAATGGAGGATAGACAGAGGAATGGAGGAGAGACAGAGGAATGGAGGAGAGACAGAGGAATGGAGGATAGGAGAGACAGAGGAATGGAGGAGAGACAGAGGAATGGAGGATAGGAGAGACAGAGGAATGGAGGAGAGACAGAGGAATGGAGGAGAGACAGAGGAATGGAGGATAGGAGAGACAGAGGAATGGAGGAGAGGAGAGACAGAGGAATGGAGGAGAGACAGAGGAATGGAGGAGAGACAGAGGAATGGAGGATAGGATAGACAGAGGAATGGAGGAGAGACAGAGGAATGGAGGAGAGACAGAGGAATGGAGAATAGGATAGACAGAGGAATGGAGGAGAGACAGAGGAATGGAGGAGAGACAGAGGAATGGAGGAGAGACAGAGGAATGGAGGATAGAGAGACAGAGGAATGGAGGAGAGACAGAGGAATGGAGGATAGGAGAGACAGAGGAATGGAGGAGAGACAGAGGAATGGAGGAGAGACAGAGGAATGGAGGATAGGATAGACAGAGGAATGGAGGAGAGACAGAGGAATGGAGGATAGGAGAGACAGAGGAATGGAGGAGAGACAGAGGAATGGAGGAGAGACAGAGGAATGGAGGATAGGATAGACAGAGGAATGGAGGAGAGACAGAGGAATGGAGGAGAGACAGAGGAATGGAGGAGAGACAGAGGAATGGATGGAGGAGAGACAGAGGAATGGAGGAGGAAGGAGAGACAGAGGAATGGAGGAGAGACAGAGGAATGGAGGAGAGACAGAGGAATGGAGGAGAGACAGAGGAATGGAGGAGAGACAGAGGAATGGAGGACAGAGGAATGGAGGAGAGACAGAGGAATGGAGGAGAGACAGAGGAATGGAGGAGAGACAGAGGAATGGAGGAATGGAGGAGAGACAGAGGAATGGAGGAGAGACAGAGGAATGGAGGAGAGACAGAGGAATGGAGGAGAGACAGAGGAATGGAGGAGAGACAGAGGAATGGAGGAGAGACAGAGGAATGGAGGAGAGACAGAGGAATGGAGGAGAGACAGAGGAATGGAGGAGAGACAGAGGAATGGAAGGACAGAGGAATGGAGGAGAGACAGAGGAATGGGAGGAGAGACAGAGGAATGGAGGAGAGACAGAGGAATGGAGGAGAGACAGAGGAAGAGACAGAGGAATGGAGGAGAGACAGAGGAATGGAGGAGAGACAGAGGAATGGAGGAGAGAGAGACAGAGGAATGGAGGAGAGACAGAGGAATGGAGGAGAGACAGATAGACAGAGGAATGGAGGAGAGACAGAGGAATGGAGGAGAGACAGAGGAATGGAGGAGAGGAGGAGAGACAGAGGAATGGAGGAGAGACAGAGGAATGGAGGAGAGACAGAGGTATGGAGGAGAGACAGAGGGATGGAGGAGAGACAGAGGAATGGAGGAGAGACAGAGGAATGGAGGAGAGACAGAGGAATGGAGGAGAGACAGAGGAATGGAGGAGAGACAGAGGAATGGAGGAGAGACAGAGGAGAGACAGAGGAATGGAGGAGAGAGAGGAATGGAGGAGAGACAGAGGAATGGAGGAGAGACAGAGGAATGGAGGAGAGACAGAGGAATGGAGGAGAGACAGAGGAATGGAGGAGAGACAGAGGAATGGAGGAGAGACAGAGGAATGGAGGAGAGACAGAGGAATGGAGGAGAGACAGAGGAATGGAGGAGAGACAGAGGAATGGAGGAGAGACAGAGGAATGGAGGAGAGACAGAGGAATGGAGGAGAGACAGAGGAATGGAGGAGAGACAGAGGAATGGAGGAGAGACAGAGGAATGGAGGAGAGACAGAGGAATGGAGGAGAGACAGAGGAATGGAGGAGAGACAGAGGAATGGAGGAGAGACAGAGGAATGGAGGAGAGACAGAGGAATGGAGGAGAGACAGAGGAATGGAGGAGAGACAGAGGAATGGAGGAGAGACAGAGGAATGGAGGAGAGACAGAGGAATGGAGGAGAGACAGAGGAATGGAGGAGAGACAGAGGAATGGAGGAGAGACAGAGGAATGGAGGAGAGACAGAGGAATGGAGGAGAGACAGAGGAATGGAGGAGAGACAGAGGAATGGAGGAGAGACAGAGGAATGGAGGAGAGACAGAGGACAGAGGATGGAGGAGAGACAGAGGAATGGAGGAGACAGAGGAAGAGGAGAGACAGAGGAATGGAGGAGAGACAGAGGAATGGAGGAGAGACAGAGGAATGGAGGAGAGACAGAGGAATGGAGGAGAGACAGAGGAATGGAGGAGAGACAGAGGAGGAGGAGGAGAGACAGAGGAATGGAGGAGAGACAGAGGAATGGAGGAGAGACAGAGGAATGGAGGAGAGACAGAGGAATGGAGGAGAGACAGAGGAATGGAGGAGAGACAGAGGAAGAGGAATGGAGGAGAGACAGAGGAATGGAGGAGAGACAGAGGAATGGAGGAGAGACAGAGGAATGGAGGAGAGACAGAGGAATGGAGGAGAGACAGAGGAATGGACAGAGGAAGACAGACAGAGGAATGGAGGAGAGACAGAGGAATGGAGGAGAGACAGAGGAATGGAGGAGAGACAGAGGAATGGAGGAGAGACAGAGGAATGGAGGAGAGACAGAGGAATGGAGGAGAGACAGAGGAATGGAGGAGAGACAGAGGAATGGAGGAGAGACAGAGGAATGGAGGAGAGACAGAGGAATGGAGGAGAGACAGAGGAATGGAGGAGAGACAGAGGAATGGAGGAGAGACAGAGGAATGGAGAGAGACAGAGGAATGGAGAGAGACAGAGGAATGGAGGAGAGACAGAGGAATGGAGGAGAGACAGAGGAATGGAGGAGAGACAGAGGAATGGAGGAGAGACAGAGGAATGGAGGAGAGACAGAGGAATGGAGGAGAGACAGAGGAATGGAGGAGAGACAGAGGAATGGAGGAGAGACAGAGGAATGGAGGAGAGACAGAGGAATGGAGGAGAGACAGAGGAATGGAGGAGAGACAGAGGAATGGAGGAGAGACAGAGGAATGGAGGAGAGACAGAGGAATGGAGGAGAGACAGAGGAATGGAGGAGAGACAGAGGAATGGAGGAGAGACAGAGGAATGGAGGAGAGACAGAGGAATGGAGGAGAGACAGAGGAATGGAGGAGAGACAGAGGAATGGAGGAGAGACAGAGGAATGGAGGAGAGACAGAGGAATGGAGGAGAGACAGAGGAATGGAGGAGAGACAGAGGAATGGAGGAGAGACAGAGGAATGGAGGAGAGACAGAGGAATGGAGGAGAGACAGAGGAATGGAGGAGAGACAGAGGAATGGAGGAGAGACAGAGGAATGGGGAGGAGAGACAGAGGAATGGAGGGAGACAGAGGAATGGAGGAGAGACAGAGGAATGGAGGAGAGACAGAGGAATGGAGGAGAGACAGAGGAATGGAGGAGAGACAGAGGAATGGAGGAGAGACAGATGGGAGACAGAGGAATGGAGGAGAGACAGAGGAATGGAGGAGAGACAGAGGAATGGAGGAGAGACAGAGGAATGGAGGAATGGAGGAGAGACAGAGGAATGGAGGAGAGACAGAGGAATGGAGGAGAGACAGAGGAATGGAGGAGAGACAGAGGAATGGAGGAGAGACAGAGGAATGGAGGAGAGACAGACAGAGGAGGACAGAGGAATGGAGGAGAGACAGAGGAATGGAGGAGAGACAGAGGAATGGAGGAGAGACAGAGGAATGGAGGAGAGACAGAGGAATGGAGGAGAGACAGAGGAAGGAGAGACAGAGGAATGGACAGAGGAATGGAGGAGAGACAGAGGAATGGAGGAGAGACAGAGGAATGGAGGAGAGACAGAGGAATGGAGAGACAGAGGAATGGAGGAGAGACAGAGGAATGGAGGAGAGACAGAGGAATGGAGGAGAGACAGAGGAATGGAGGAGAGACAGAGGAATGGAGGAGAGACAGAGGAATGGAGGAGAGAGAGAGGAATGGAGGAGAGACAGAGGAATGGAGGAGAGACAGAGGAATGGAGGAGAGACAGAGGAATGGAGGAGAGACAGAGGAATGGAGGAGAGACAGAGGAATGGAGGAGAGACAGAGGAATGGAGGAGGAGACAGAGGAATGGAGGAGAGACAGAGGAATGGAGGAGAGACAGAGGAATGGAGGAGAGACAGAGGAATGGAGGAGAGACAGAGGAATGGAGGAGAGACAGAGGAATGGAGGAGAGACAGAGGAGAGACAGAGGAATGGAGGAGAGACAGAGGAATGGAGGAGAGACAGAGGAATGGAGGAGAGACAGAGGAATGGAGGAGAGACAGAGGAATGGAGGAGAGACAGAGGAATGGAGGAGAGACAGAGGAATGGAGGAGAGACAGAGGAATGGAGGAGAGACAGAGGAATGGAGGAGAGACAGAGGAATGGAGGAGAGACAGAGGAATGGAGGAGAGACAGAGGAATGGAGGAGAGACAGAGGAATGGAGGAGAGACAGAGGAATGGAGGAGAGACAGAGGAATGGAGGAGAGACAGAGGAATGGAGGAGAGACAGAGGAATGGAGGAGAGACAGAGGAATGGAGGAGAGACAGAGGAATGGAGGAGAGACAGAGGAATGGAGGAGAGACAGAGGAATGGAGGAGAGACAGAGGAATGGAGGAGAGACAGTGGAATGGAGGAGAGACAGAGGAATGGAGGAGAGACAGAGGAATGGAGGAGAGACAGAGGAATGGAGGAGAGACAGAGGAATGGAGGAGAGACAGAGGAATGGAGGAGAGACAGAGGAATGGAGGAGAGACAGAGGAATGGAGGAGAGACAGAGGAATGGAGGAGAGACAGAGGAATGGAGGAGAGACAGAGGAATGGAGGAGAGACAGAGGAATGGAGGAGAGACAGAGGAATGGAGGAGAGACAGAGGAATGGAGGAGAGACAGAGGAATGGAGGAGAGACAGAGGAATGGAGGAGAGACAGAGGAATGGAGGAGAGACAGAGGAATGGAGGAGAGACAGAGGAATGGAGGAGAGACAGAGGAATGGAGGAGAGACAGAATGGAATGGAGGAATGGAGAGACAGAGGAATGGAGGAGAGACAGAGGAATGGAGGAGAGACAGAGGAATGGAGGAGAGACAGAGGAATGGAGGAGAGACAGAGGAATGGAGGAGAGACAGAGGAATGGAGGAGAGACAGAGGAATGGAGGAGAGACAGAGGAATGGAGGAGAGACAGAGGAATGGAGGAGACAGAGGAATGGAGGAGAGACAGAGGAATGGAGGAGAGACAGAGGAATGGAGGAGAGACAGAGGAATGGAGGAGAGACAGAGGAATGGAGGAGAGACAGAGGAATGGAGGAGAGACAGAGGAATGGAGGAGAGACAGAGGAATGGAGGAGAGACAGAGGAATGGAGGAGAGACAGAGGAATGGAGGAGAGACAGAGGAATGGAGGAGAGACAGAGGAATGGAGGAGAGACAGAGGAATGGAGGAGAGACAGAGGAATGGAGGAGAGACAGAGGAATGGAGGAGAGACAGAGGAATGGAGGAGAGACAGAGGAATGGAGGAGGAGACAGAGGAATGGAGGAGAGACAGAGGAATGGAGGAGAGACAGAGGAATGGAGGAGAGACAGAGGAATGGAGGAGAGACAGAGGAATGGAGGAGAGACAGAGGAATGGAGGAGAGACAGAGGAATGGAGGAGAGACAGAGGAATGGAGTAGAGACAGAGGAATGGAGGAGAGACAGAGGAATGGAGGAGAGACAGAGGAATGGAGGAGAGACAGAGGAATGGAGGAGAGACAGAGGAATGGAGGAGAGACAGAGGAATGGAGGAGAGACAGAGGAATGGAGGAGAGACAGAGGGAACAGGGGAGGAGAGACAGAGGAATGGAGGAGAGACAGAGGAATGGAGGAGAGACAGAGGAATGGAGGAGAGACAGAGGAATGGAGGAGACAGAGGAATGGAGGAGAGACAGAGGAATGGAGGAGAGACAGAGGAATGGAGGAGAGACAGAGGAATGGAGAGAGACAGGGAATGGAGGAGAGACAGAGGAATGGAGGAGAGACAGAATGGAGGAGAGACAGAGGAATGGAGGAGAGACAGAGGAATGGAGGAGAGACAGAGGAATGGAGGAGAGACAGAGGAATGGAGGAGAGACAGAGGAATGGAGGAGAGACAGAGGAATGGAGGAGAGACAGAGGAATGGAGGAGAGACAGAGGAATGGAGGAGAGACAGAGGAATGGAGGAGAGACAGAGGAATGGAGGAGAGACAGAGGAATGGAGGAGAGACAGAGGAATGGAGGAGAGACAGAGGAATGGAGGAGAGACAGAGGAATGGAGGAGAGACAGAGGAATGGATGGAGAGACAGAGGAATGGAGGAGAGACAGAGGAATGGAGGAGAGACAGAGGAATGGAGGAGAGACAGAGGAGAGATGGAATGGAGGAGAGACAGAGGAATGGAGGAGAGACAGAGGAATGGAGGAGAGACAGAGGAATGGAGGAGAGACAGAGGAATGGAGGAGAGACAGAGGAATGGAGGAGAGACAGAGGAATGGAGGAGAGACAGAGGAATGGAGGAGAGACAGAGGAATGGAGGAGAGACAGAGGAATGGAGGAGAGACAGAGGAATGGAGGAGAGACAGAGGAATGGAGGAGAGACAGAGGAATGGAGGAGAGACAGAGGAATGGAGGAGAGACAGAGGAATGGAGGAGAGACAGAGGAATGGAGGAGAGACAGAGGAATGGAGGAGAGACAGAGGAATGGAGGAGAGACAGAGGAATGGAGGAGAGACAGAGGAATGGAGGAGAGACAGAGGAATGGAGGAGAGACAGAGGAATGGAGGAGAGACAGAGGAATGGAGGAGAGACAGAGGAATGGAGGAGAGACAGAGGAATGGAGGAGAGACAGACAGGAATGGAGGAGAGACAGAGGAATGGAGGAGAGACAGAGGAAGACAGAGGAATGGAGGAGAGACAGAGGAATGGAGAGAGACAGAGGAATGGAGGAGAGACAGAGGAGACAGAGGAATGGAGGAGAGACAGAGGAATGGAGGAGAGACAGAGGAATGGAGGAGAGACAGAGGAGAGACAGAGGAATGGAGGAGAGACAGAGGAATGGAGGAGAGACAGAGGAATGGAGGAGAGACAGAGGAATGGAGGAGAGACAGAGGAATGGAGGAGAGACAGAGGAATGGAGGAGAGACAGAGGAATGGAGGAGAGACAGAGGAATGGAGGAGAGACAGAGGAATGGAGGAGAGACAGAGGAATGGAGGAGAGACAGAGGAATGGAGGAGAGACAGAGGAATGGAGGAGAGACAGAGGAATGGAGGAGAGACAGAGGAATGGAGGAGAGACAGAGGAATGGAGGAGAGACAGAGGAATGGAGGAGAGACAGAGGAATGGAGGAGAGACAGAGGAATGGAGGAGAGACAGAGGAATGGAGGAGAGACAGAGGAATGGAGGAGAGACAGAGGAGAGACAGAGGAATGGAGGAGAGACAGAGGAATGGAGGAGAGACAGAGGAATGGAGGAGAGACAGAGGAATGGAGGAGAGACAGAGGAATGGAGGAGAGACAGAGGAATGGAGGAGAGACAGAGGAATGGAGGAGAGACAGAGGAATGGAGGAGAGACAGAGGAATGGAGGAGGACAGAGGAATGGAGGAGAGACAGAGGAATGACAGAGGAGAGACAGAGGAATGGAGGGGGAGACAGACAGAGGAATGGAGGAGAGACAGAGGAATGGGAGAGACAGAGGAGACAGAGGAATGGAGGAGAGACAGAGGAATGGAGGAGAGACAGAGGAATGGAGGAGAGACAGACAGAGGAATGGAGAGACAGAGGAATGGAGGAGAGACAGAGGAATGGAGGAGAGACAGAGGAGAGACAGAGGAATGGAGGAGAGACAGAGGAATGGAGGAGAGACAGAGGAATGGAGGAGAGACAGAGGAATGGAGGAGAGACAGAGGAGAGACAGAGGAATGGAGGAGAGACAGAGGAAGACAGGAATGGAGGAGAGACAGAGGAGAGACAGAGGAATGGAGGAGAGACAGAGGAATGGAGGAGAGACAGAGGAATGGAGGAGAGACAGAGGAATGGAGGGAGAGACAGAGGAATGGAGGAGAGACAGAGGAATGGAGGAGAGACAGAGGAATGGAGGAGAGACAGAGGAATGGAGGAGAGACAGAGGAATGGAGGAGAGACAGAGGAATGGAGGAGAGACAGAGGAATGGAGGAGAGACAGAGGAATGGAGGAGAGACAGAGGAATGGAGAGAGACAGAGGAATGGAGGAGAGACAGAGGAATAGACAGAGGAATGGAGGAGAGACAGAGGAATGGAGGAGAGACAGAGGAATGGAGGAGAGACAGAGGGACAGGGGGAATGGAGGAGAGACAGAGGAATGGAGGAGAGACAGAGGATAGACAGAGGAATGGAGGAGAGACAGAGGAATGGAGGAGAGACAGGAATGGAGAGAGACAGTTAGAGACAGGAATGGAGGAGAGACAGAGGAATGGACAGAGAATGGAGAGAGACTAGAGACAGAGGAATGGAGGAGAGACAGAGGAATGGGAGAGACAGAGAGGAATGGAGGAGAGACAGAGGAATGGAGGAGAGACAGAGGAATGGAGGAGAGACAGAGGAATGGAGGAGAGACAGAGGAATGGAGGAGAGACAGAGAATGGAGGAGAGACAGAGGAGAGACAGAGGAATGGAGGAGAGACAGAGGAATGGAGGGAGAGACAGAGGAATGGAGGAGAGACAGAGGAGGATGGAGGAGAGACAGAGGAATGGAGGAGAGACAGAGGATGGGATAGGAGGAGGAGACAGAGGAATGGAGGAGAGACAGAGGAATGGAGGAGAGACAGAGGAATGACAGAGGAGAGACAGAGGAATGGAGGAGAGACAGAGGAATGGAGGAGAGACAGAGGAATGGAGGAGACAGAGTAGACAGAGGAATGGAGGAGAGACAGAGAATAGAGAGGAATGGAGGAGACAGGAATGGAGGGAGAGACAGTTATATACATGTGGAGGAGAGACACCCTTAGAGACAGAGGTGGAGGAGAGACAGAGGAATGGAGTAGAGACAGTAGACAGAGGAATGGAGGAGATACAGAGGAATGGAGGAGAGACAGAGGAATTATAGACAGAGGAGACAGAGGAATAGAGACAGGAATGGAGGAGAGACAGAGGAATGGGAGGAGAGACAGAGAGACAGAGGAATTATATACAGAGAATCAGACAGAGGAATTATAGACAGGAATGGAGAGAGGTCTATATGTTATTGGTCAGCTACATGTGGAGGAGATGTACCCTATAGATAACCCTGGAATGGAGAGACAGTTATTGGTCACTACATGTCATGTACCTAGACAGAGGCTATACAGTAGACAGAGGTTATTACAGAGGTCAGACAGTCATATACCCTATAGATAGAGTCAGAGGTTATGGTCAGCTACATGTCATGTACCCTATAGATAGAGAGTCTGGAGTGTTACAGGTGGAGGAGAGACAGATGTCATGTACCCTATAGGATAACCCTGTCTGGAGGAGAGACAGAGGTCATATACAGTCAGACCCTATAGATAACCCTGTCTGGGTGTTATTGGTCAGCTACAGACAGTAGAGAGGAATGGAGGACCCTGACAGAGGAATATAGTCAGACTAGGTTCATGGACCCTATAGACAACCCTAGACAGAGGTCATATACATAGACAGACCCTAATGGAACCTGACAGGGTGTTACAGGTGGAGGATAGACAGAGAGAGACATGTAGATGTAACCTTAGATAACCCTAGACAGAGGTTAGACAGGTGGAGGAGAGACAGAGAGGAGAGACAGGAATAGGAGAGAGACAGAGGAATGGAGGAGCTACAGTCAGGTACCCTATAGATAACCCTGGAGGGAGAGACAGTCTGGAGAGATACAGGTGGAGGGAGAGACAGAGGCTACATGTCATGTACAGGAATAGACAGAGGAACCCTGAGACTGGGTGACAGAGGAATCAGCTACATGGTCATGTAACCTAGAGGATAACTGTCTAGTGTTAGAGGAATGGAGTAGAGACAGAGGAATACATGTCAGGAACCCTGGAGGATAGACCCTGTCTGGGTGTTATTGGTCAGACAGAGGTCATGTACAGAGAGAATGGAGCAGAGACAGAGGAATGGAGGTCTAGACAGAGGAATTATAGACAGAGGTCAGAGAGGTCATGTAGAGACTATAGATAAGGAATGGAGGAGAGTTAGAGGTGGAGTAGATACATGTCAGACAGACCTGGAGGAGAGACAGAGGAGATAACCTGTGGAGGAGAGACAGAGGAAATTATGGACAGAGGAATGGATGACCCTATAGATAGACCCTGTAGAAAGGGTGTTGATTTGGTCAGCTACCATGTCATGTACCTAGCGAGGTTAGCTGCTCGGATAGCATGTTCAGTTGGTGAGGAGATAAAAGTCTCCAACTCAGCGATTTAACCCTGTCACAGGCAGCAGTTACTGGAACAGCGGCCAAATGAGGTGTTGGCTTTAGGGATGATCAGTAGATACACCTGTCTGGAGCGCGTGCTACGGATGGGGTGTTGCCATCGTGACCAGTGAACTGAGATAAGGCTGGGTGTTACCTAGCATGGACTACATGACATGGAGCCAGTGGGTCTATAGATATATGTAGTGAGGGTTATTGGTCAGCTACAAGTCGCATGTGGTGGGTAGATAAACCCTAGTGACAAAACGAATGGCACTGTTATAGTCAGCATCCATGTCATGTTACCCATTTGTAGATGACCCTGTCAGGTGTTAGTCAATTTAGCTATGTGAAGGACCTATAGAAACCGACTCTGGATTTGATTTTTGATTGGAGATGTTTGATGAGTCTGAAGGAGAGTTTAGTCTAGCCAGACACCTAGGTACTTATAGATGTCCACTATAGGTTGGAACCATCAGGGTGGTGATGGTAGTCCATGTCGGGGTAGCCCTATAGATGCACCCTGTCTGAGCAGTTGGAGGCCACGGAAGGAGTGCTGTATGGATTGAAGCCTATTGATAGCACAGTGTCCAATGACGGGCCGAGGTGTATATAGCAGAATGGTTTCTGGGCGAGGTGGATCAGGGTGCCCGCAGCAAGAGCAACATCATTGATATATACAGAGAAAAAGTCGGCCCGAGAATTGAACCCTGTGGCACCCCCATAGAGACTGCCAGAGGCTCGGACAGCATGCCCTCTGATTTGACACACTGAACTCTGTCTGCAAAGTTATTGGTGAACAGGCAAATAAGTCATCCGTAAAAACCGAGGCTGTTGAGTCTGCCGATAAGAATTTGGTGATTGACAGAGTAGAAAGCTATATACAGTATGAGGCTACTGCACAGTACAGTCTTTATCGATGGAGGTTATATACAGTAGAGGTGGCTGAGGTGCACAGTAGACCGGCTAAACCAGTAGCACAGCTATATACAGATAGAGCTTTGACCTGTTTGTTGACTTGGCTTATACAGTAGGGCAGGATGGATATAGGTCTATAGCAGTTTGGGTCCAGTAGAGAGGCTCCTTTAAGAGGGGATGACTTATATACAGTAGAGGGCTCAGACGATATGAAAGTAGAGGTTGAACAGGCTATATACAATGGCGGCTATATACAGTCCAGATTTCAAGCCCAGCTATATCCACAGTAGAGCTCTTTCAGAACATCTGCTATCTACATTTGGGAAGGCTAGAACCTGAGAGGCTATAGGAACAGTAGCGGAGCTGTTATATACAGTCCTCGTTGAGAAGGCTATATACAGATTTTTCGATAATCATGGATTTATAGTAGAGTGTTTCCTAGCCTAGTGCAGTGGGCAGCTGGGAGGAGGTGCTCTTGTTCTACATGGACTTCACAGTGTCCCAGAACTTTGGAGTTGGGCTACAGGATAAACAGCCTGAAGAAGCTGGCCTATATTTAGTGACTGACTGCGTGTATACTGACTTCCCTGAACAGTTGCATATCACGGGGGCTATTCGATGCTATATACAGCCACAGGCTTTATACAGTAGGGAGTCAGGTCTATATACAAGCTGTATCTGTTCTTGGTTCTGCATTTTAGTAACGGAGCATGCTTATCCAAAATGGTGAGGAAGTTACTTTTAAAGAATGACCAGGCATCCTCAACTGAGGGAGAGGGCTTCAGGATATACAGTGGCCAGGTCGATTAGAAAGGCAAGATGAGTAAATAAATAAAAACAACAGTAGCAAAAAGACAGGAAATATACAGTAGAGGAGGTTATATACAGTAGAGAGGCTATATACAGTAGAGAGGCTATATACAGTAGAGGCTTTATACAGTAGAGAGGCTATATACAGTAGAGGCTATATACAGTAGAGGCTATATACAGTAGAGGCTATATACAGTAGAGCTATATAGTAGAGAGGCTATATACAGTAGAGAGGCTATATAGTAGAGGCTTTATACAGTAGAGGCTATATACAGTAGAGGCTATATACAGTAGAGAGGCTATATACAGTAGAGAGGCTATATACAGTAGAGAGGCTATATACAGTAGAGACGCTATATACAGTAGAGAGGCTTTATACAGTAGAGAGGCTTTATACAGTAGAGAGGCTATATACAGTAGAGAGGCTATATACAGTAGAGAGGCTTTATACAGTAGAGGCTATATACAGTAGAGAGGCTAATACAGTAGAGAGGCTATATACAGTAGAGGGGCTATATACAGTAGAGAGGCTATATACAGTAGAGGCTATACAGTAGAGAGGCTATATACAGTACAGAGAGGCTATATACAGTAGAGGCTATATACAGTAGAGAGGCTATATACAGTACAAAGGCTTTATATAGTAGAGAGGAGTAGAAAGGCTATATACAGTAGAGAGGCTATATACAGTAGTAGGTAGTAGGTACATGAATGTATAGTTAAAGTGACTATGGATGTATGATAAACAGAGAGTAGCAACAGCGTACAAGAGGGTTGGAGGGGGACACAATGCAAACAGTCCAGGTAGCCCATTGATGACCTGGAGTCTTATGGCTTGGGGTAAAAACTGTGGAGAAGCCTTTTGGTCCTAGACTTGGCGCTCTGGTACCGCTTGCCATGCGGTAATAGAGAGAACGGCCTTCCTCTGACACTGCCTGGTGTAGAGGTTCTGGATGGCAGGAAGCTTGGCCCCAGTGATGTACTGGGCCGTACGCACTACCCTCTGTAGTGCCTTGCAGTCGGAGGCCGAGCAGTTGTTGCAGCTGTAGAAGCTTTTGAGGATCTGAGGACCCATGCCACATCTTTTTAGTTTCCTGAGTGGGAATAGGCTTTGTCGTGCCCTCTTCACAACTGTCTTGGTGTGTTTGGACCATTCTAGTTTGTTGGTGATGTGGAACTTGAAGCTTGAAGCTGCAGTCCCGTCGATGACAATGGGGGCGTGCTCTGCCCTCCTTTTCCTGTAGTCCACAATCATCTTCTTTGTCTTGATTACATTGAGGGAGAGGTTGTTAATTCTGGCACCACCCGGCCAGGTCTCTGATCTCCTCCCTATAGGCTGTCTCGTCGTTGCCGGTGATCAGGCCTACCACTTTTGTGTCCTCTGCAAACTTAATGATGGCGTTGGTGTCGTGCCTGCCAACGCAGTGGTGCGTGAACAGGGAGTACAGGAGGGGCTGAGCACGCACCCTGAGGGTGTTGAGGATCAGTGTTGCAGATGTGTTGCTACCTACCCTCACCACCTGGAGGTGGCCCGTCAGTTACAGAGGGAGGTGTTTAGTCCCAGGGTCCTTAGCTTAGTGATGAGCTTTGAGGGCACTATGGTGTTGAACGCTGAGCTGTAGTCAATGAATAGCATTCTCACATCGGTGTTCCTTTTGTCCAGATGGGAAAGGGCAGTGTGGAGTGCAATGTATCATCTGTGGATCTGTTTGGGCGGAATGCAAATTGGAGTGGGTCTAGGGTTTCTGGGATAATGGTGTTGATGTGAGCCATTACCAGCCTTTCAAAGCAGACTTGAGTGCTACGGGTCTGTAGTCATTTAGGCAGGTTAACGTAGTGTTCTTGGGCACAGGGACTATGATGATCTGCTTGGAGAGAAAAATAGAGGGAGGAGGGAGGAGGGAGGGAGGGAGGGAGGGAGGGAGGGAGAGAGAGAGAGAGAGAGAGAGAGAGAGAGGAGAGAGAGAGAGAGAGGCGGAGAGAGAGAGAGAGAGAAGAGAGAGAGAGAGAGAGAGAGAGAGAGAGAGAGAGCGTGGGCTTTGGAGAGAGAAAGAGTCTTCTCTCCTGAGAGAGAGAGGGAGAGTGGAGGAGAGAGAAATACAGTAAATAATTCAATGGAGAGAGAGTTTAAAAGGGGGACCAATATAAAGAGGGAGAGAGGGAGAGCATCCGATGAGAGAGACTCTGGATTTGTGACAGAAGAAGAGGTAGAGTTACCGAGGTACAGCATCCGATGCAGAGATCACTCTGGATTTGGGAAGAGGGTACAGTTACCGTGTGGGTACAGCATCCGATGCAGAGATCACTCTGGATTTGGGAAAAGGTCTTCTCTCCTGTGACAGTACAGCATGGTAAAAAATGCAGAAATCATTCTGGTTAGTTTAAGTATCCCATGCATGAGATCCATTTGGGAAAAGCAGTTATCGTGTGGGGTACAGCATCCGATGCAGAGATCACTCTGGATTTGGGAAAAGGGTACAGTTACCGTGTGGGGTACAGCATCCGATGCAGAGATCACTCTGGATTTGGGAAAAGGGTACAGTTATCGTGTGGGATTGTAGAAGTGATGCTGTAAATACATTGACTGGTGAAGCGCTGCGTTTGTTCAGGGAATCTCCTGGAATATGACCTTTTGAAAGAACGTACAGTCTGAAGAAAAAGTAGATTTTTCTGGGCTAAACAGACTGTTGGACACTTTCCGTCAATCTGACCAATATCTATTACTGAGTAGATTAGATCATATCTGGGCTCCCGAGTGGCGCAGCGGTCTAAGGCACTGGATCTCAGTGCAAGAGACATCACTGCAGTCCCTGGTTCGAATCAAGTGCTGCCGCATGGAAATGTGTTGAAAAATCAATTAGCGAGTTGGAACATACTGTCTTCCAGACAAGCAAAGGTAACTATGGAGACAGGGTTATAATGAATAAAGGTAACTATGGAGACAGGGTTATAATGAATAAAGGTAACTATGGAGACAGGGTTATAATGAATAAAGGTAACTATGGAGACAGGGTTATAATGAATAAAGGTAACTATGGAGACAGGGTTATAATGAATAAAGTTACCTATGGAGACAGGGTTATAATGAATAAAGGTAACTATGGAGACAGGGTTATAATGAATAAAGGTAACTATGGAGACAGGGTTATAATGAATAAAGGTAACTATGGAGACAGGGTTTAGGTAAATGAATAAAGGTAACTATGGAGACAGGGTTATAAAGGTAACTATGGAGACAGGGTTATAATGAATAAAGGTAACTATGGAGACAGGGTTATAAAGGTAACTATGGAGACAGGGTTATTATAAAGGTAACAATGTAGACAGGTTATAATGAATAAAGGTAACTATGAGACAATATAAAGGTAACTATGTAGACAGGGTTATAAAGGTAACTATGGAGACAGGGTTATAATGAATAAAGGTAACTATGTAGACAGGGTTATAAAGGTAACTATGGAGACAGGGTTATAAAGGTAACTATGGAGACAGGGTTATAATGAATAAAGGTAACTATGGAGACAGGGTTATAATGAATAAAGGTAACTATGGAGACAGGGTTATAATGAATAAAGGTAACTATGGAGACAGGGTTATAATGAATAAAGGTAACTATGGAGACAGGGTTATTTGAATAAAGGTAACTATGGAGACAGGGTTATAATGAATAAAGGTAACTATGGAGACAGGGTTATAATGAATAAAGTTTACCTATGGACTGTTCAGCTGTCCATAAGACATGCAGGCAACTACCCACTGGGGGATGAATAACACCACTCAGCCTGTAGAAGTGTCCCCACTAAGAGATATAACTCACTACTCACCCTGGAACAGGGTTATAATGAATAAAGAGTAACTATGGAGACACTCACTATCACCCTAAAGTGTAACTATGGAGACAGGGGTTATAAAGCCTAACCCTAGTGTAGACAGGGATATAAAGATACTCAACAATGTAGACAGGGGATGAAAGGTAACTATCAGACAGGATTTATGAAGGATGAAACTATGTCAGACAGGGTTATAAAGGTAACTATACTCAGACAGGGTTATAAATGAATAAACTCACTATGTAGACAGGGTTATAAAGGTAACTAGCCTGGTGACAGGGTTATAAAGGTCACTATCAGTAGACAGGGTTATAATGGGGAATAAAGGTAACTATGTAGAGTGTCCCCAGGGTTATAAAGGTAACTATGGAGACAGGGTTATAATGAATAAAGGTCCTATGGAGACACTCGGGGTTATAATGAATAAAGTGTAACTATGGAGAACTTATAATTATGGAAGTGTCCCCACTGGAGACGGGGTTTAAGTGAATCAAAGTGTCCCCACTAGAAGACAGGGTTATAATGAATAAAGGTAACTATGGAGACAGGTTTATAATGCTAAAGGTAACTATGGGAGACAGGGTTATAAAGGTAACTATGGAGACACTGTACTAATGAATAAAGGTGTTCCCCACTTGGAGACAGGGTTATAATGCTACATTTTATTTTCTAAAGGTCAATAGTTGAGAATGTTGTTCTAATTTTAACCGGTAACTATGTTGACAGACGTTAGATGAATAAATTGAGCCAAAAATCAGGCAGTGAGTAGCTGTGGGGTTATGATTGATTCAGCATACTGTCTTTTTATTTGAGGCAGCTGAGTAAAGAACAAACTGGGCCTCCATAACAATGAGGTGAAGAGTGTAATGCCAGCGAGAAGGTTTAGCAACAATAAAGGGTTCAGTTGTTTGTATAGACATGCATGGACACACCACTGTGTTTGCGTGAAACACACTATTCAGCCTGAAGTGCATTCTTAGAGTTATAAATTCTTACTCGAGCCTGAAGTGTTCTTAGAGACATAACTCGATACTATTCTTAAGTGACCCACTGGGGAATGAAGTTCTATTCTTACTCAGCCTGAAGCGGTCCCCACTGACCCGGTTCTGAAACTCACTTACTCAGCCTGAAGTGTCCCCACTTGGGGATGAAACGGTTCACTATTCTAAAACTCAGCCTAAAGTGTCCCCACTAAACCGATTCTGAAACTCTATTCTTAAACCTGAAGTGTCCCGGTTCTTGGGGATGAAATTCAAACCAGTTCTTAAACGGTTCCCCACTGGTTCTTAAATTCCGAGTTCTATTCTGAAGTGATTCTTAAACGGTTCTATTCTTAAACGGTTCTTAAACCTCAGTGTCCCACTTGGGATGAAATTCTTAAACGATTCTTCAGCGAAGTTCCCCACTGGGGATGAAACACGGTTCTTAAGCAGTTCTTAAGTGTCCCCATTGGGGATTAAACCGATTCTTAAGCCTGAAGTGTCCCCATTCTTGGGGATGAAACTCATACTCAGCCTGAAGTTCTATTCTTGGGGATGAAACGGTTCTATTCTTAAAAGTGTCCCCACTGGGAATGAAACGGTTCTATTCTTACTCCGATTCTGAAGTGTCCCCACTTGGGGAATGAAACTCGGTTCTCACAGTTCTGAAGTTTTTAAACTGGTTCTTAAACGGTTCTATTCTTACTCTTAAAGTTCTATTCTTGAAGTGTTCTAAAGGGGATGAAACCGGTTCTATTCTTAAGTGTCCCCATTCTTGAAACTGTTCGATTCTTAAAGCCTGGAAGTTTTAAACCATTCTTGGGATGAAACCGGTTCTATTCTACTCGATTCTAAATTCTTAAGTGTCCCCATTGGGGATGAAAACCGACTTCTCAACCTGCTTGCTAAACTGATTCTAAAACTATACACTGTTCTGCATGATTTTAGATTCTAAACCGGTTTTACTAACATTTTATTTTAAACCGGTTCTTAAGCGGTTACATTCTTAAACCGATAGTTGAGAATGTTGTTCTTAAACCGATTTTGACCGGTAGTTAATGTTGACTTAAACGTTCTTAATATGGTGACAAAAATCTAAGCAGTTCATTCTTAAGTGGTTCTGATATGAAGGTTCTATTATTAAACCGGTTCTTATGCTTGGTCCTTAAACCGGTTCTTGTCGGTGCTATTCTTAAAGTCCAAACGGTGAAAAGGTGAGAGGAGGAGAGCGCGACGATGCGAGAAGATTCTTCCAACAATAAAAGGGTTCTGTTGTTAAACTGTATGTGGTTCTTGGAAGTGTTCTATGTTTTGCGGTTCTTAAACGGTTCTATTCATTAAACCGTTCTTAAACCGATTCTGTTGAAAAACAGTTCTTAAACGGTTCTATTCTTAAACCGATTCTGAAACGGGAACGAAGCAGGGATAAACATACCTGAATTTGTCCAATAGAAACTAGTTTTTCAATTGTTGAATTAATGATTTACACCTAGATCAGCTGGATGCAGGCAAGATTGTGCAAGGTGTGATAGCAGGATTACACGATTATGTTATATTTGTTTTATGAAATAGAGTGCTTCTTATGACTCTCTCTCTCTCTCCTTTCTGAGTTAACTGAGAGGAGTCTTTTTGAAGCTTGGGCTGGAAAGTGTTAAAGAGATGGTTACCACTCCAGCTTCCTCCAGTTAGTCTGGACGCATGGTTCAAGGGAAATGGGTTTTACTAGAGATGAGCTGACAATGGCTTGGTGATAAAAACCTAAAGTTTGGCATTTCCTAGACAAGATGTGGTGTGTGTGTGTGACCCGAGATAGAGATAGTCTGGATGAGTTTAGAACAACGCCTCGTTGTCTCATCCTCCTGGCATCTGGGAAACTAAGCCAGGTTGGTGGTAAAACATAATCCTGAGTAGATAACCATGGTGGCTTATGGGAGTTGGAACAAGTCTGACTTAACGTTTTTTTAAAGTCCTATATTTTATCATTATCAGTTAGGCTCTCTCAGTCAGGACTGTTGGGTCGATGGTTTTTCAATAATTAATTGATATTGAATAAAGATGATTGTTTGAAGAAATGACAAAGTCTCTCTCTCTCTTGAATAGGAAATTACCCCACAAAGGCAGTGTTGAAAATGCCAGTCTGTCACCTTGATTACTCAAATTGGTTTCTCGACCTGTGCACCTACAGCTGAAGTCGGAAAGTTTACATACAACTTAGCCAAATACTCTACATTTAAACTCAGTTTTTCACAATTCCATGACATTTAATCTGAGTAGAAAGTCCCTGTTTTAGGTAAATTAAGGTCACCACTTTATTTTAAGAATGTGAAATGTCAGAATAATTATAGAGAGAATGATTCATTTCAGCTTTTATTTCTTTCATCACATTCCCAGTGGGTCAGAAGTTTACATACACTCAATTAGTATTTGTTAGCAGTGCCTTTACATTGTTTAACTTGGGTCAGACGTTTCGGTTAGCCTTCCACAAGCTTCCCACAATAAGGTCCTGACAGAGCTGGTGTAACTGAGTCAGGTTTGTAGGCCTCCTTGCTCCCACACGCTTTTTCAGTTCTGCCCACAACTTTCTATTGGATTGAGGTCAGGGCTTTGTGATGACCACTCCAATACCTGGACTTTGTTGTCCTTACTCTATTTTGCCACAACTTTGTAAGTATGCTTGGGGTCATTGCCCATTTGCAAGACCCATTTGTGACCAAGCTTTAACTTTCTGACTGATATCTTGAGATGTTGCTTCAATATATCCACATAAATGTCCATCCTCATGATGCCATCTAATTTGTGAAGTGCACAGGTCCCTCCTGCAGCAAAGCACCCCATGACATGATGCTGCCACCCCTGTGGTTCGCGGCTTGGGATGGTGTTCTTCGGCTTGCAAGCAAGCCTTCCTCTTTTCCTCCAAACATAACGATGGTCATTATGGCCAAACAGTTCTATTTTTGTTTCATCAGACCAGAGGACATTTCTTCAAAAAGTACAATCAATGTCCCATGTGCAGTTGCAAACCATAGTCTGTCTTTTTATAGCAGTTTTGGAGCAGTAGATTCTTCCTTGCTGAGCAGCCTTTCAGGTTATGTTGATATAGGACTCGTTTTACTGTGGATATAGATACTTTTGTACCCGTTTCCTCCATCTTCACAAGGTCCTTTGCTGTTGTTCTGGGATTGATTTGCACTTTTCGCACCAAAGTACATTCATCTCTAGGAGACAGAACATGTCTCCTTCCTGAGCAGTATGACGGCTGTGTGGTCCCATGGTGTTTATACTTGCGTACTGTTGTTTATACAGATGATAGTGTTACCTTCAGGCGTTTGGAAATTGCTCTCAAGGTTGAACCAGAATTGTGGAATTGTTTTACTGAGGTCTTGGCTGATTTCTTTTGATTTTCCCATGACGTCAAGCAAAGAGGCAGTGAGTTTGAAGGTAGGCCTTGAAATACATCCACAGATACACCTCCAATTGACTCAAATGATGTCAATTAGCCTATCAGAAGCTTCTAAAGCCATGACATAATTCTTTATGGAATTTTCCAAGCTGTTTAAAGGCAAAGTCAACTAAGTGTATGTAAACTTCTGACCCACTGGAATTGTGATACAGTGAATTATAAGTTAAATATTCTGTCTGTAAACAATTGTTGGAAAAATTACTTGTGTCATGAACAAAGTGGATGTCCTAACCGACTTGCCAAAAATATAGTTTGTTAACAAGAAATTTGTGGAGTGGTTGAAAAACGGGTTTTAATGGCTCCAACCTAAATGTGTAAACTTCCGGCTTCCAACTGTACTTTGTAAAACTTTCGTTCATAGGCTAGATTGGATCAACCTCAAGATAGGTATAGGGAATATTCTAGTATCATGTAGTAGCCTAAACAGGCCTGTAGGACCTGCCTTGTTGATAGTGTTGTTAAGAAGGTAGAAACTAGGGCCTGTAGGACCTGCCTTGTTGATAGAGTTGTTAAGAAGGTAGAAACTAGGGCCTGTAGGACCTGCCTTGTTGATAGTGTTGTTAAGAAGGTAGAAACTAGGGCCTGCAGGACCTGCCTTGTTGATAGTGTTGTTAAGAAGGTAGAAACTAGGGCCTGTAGGACCTGCCTTGTTGATAGTGTTGTTAAGAAGGTAGAAACTAGAACCTGTAGGACCTGCCTTGTTGATAGTGTTGTTAAGAAGGTAGAAACTAGGGCCTGTAGGACCTGCCTTGTTGATAGTGCTGTTAAGAAGGTAGAAACATTAGGAGCCTGTAGGACCTGCCTTGTTGATAGTGTTGTTAAGAAGGTAGAAACTAGGGCCTGTAGGACCTGCCTTGTTGATAGTGTTGTTAAGAAGGTAGAAACTAGAGCCTGTAGGATCTGCCTTGTTGATAGTGTTGTTAAGAAGGTAGAAACTAGGGCCTGTAGGACCTGCCTTGTTGATAGTGTTGTTAAGAAGGTAGAAAACTAGAACCTGTAGGACCTGCCTTGTTGATAGTGTTGTTAAGAAGGTAGAAACTAGAACCTGTAGGACCTGCCTTGTTGATAGAGTTGTTAAGAAGGTAGAAACTAGAGCCTGTAGGAACCTGCCTTGTTGATAGAGTTGTTAAGAAGGTAGAAACTAGAGCCTGTAGGACCTGCCTTGTTGATAGAGTTGTTAAGAAGGTAGAAACTAGAGCCTGTAGGACCTGCCTTGTTGATAGAGTTGTTAAGAAGGTAGAAACTAGAGCCTGTAGGATCTGCCTTGTTGATAGAGTTGTTAAGAAGGTAGAAACTAGAGCCTTATAGGATCTGCCTTGTTGATAGAGTTGTTAAGAAGGTAGAAACTAGAGCCTGTAGGACCTGCCATCTTAGCTACTGTTGCATCAATATGTTTTGACCATGACAGGTTACAATCTAGTGTTACTCCAAGCAGTTTAGTCTCCTCAACTCACTCAATTTCCACATTATTTATTACCAGATTTAGTTGAGGTATGGGGTTGAGTGAGTGTTTTGTTCCAAATACAATGTTTTTAGTTTTATAAATATTTAGGACTAACTTATTCCTTGCCACCCACTTCTGAAACTAACTGCAGCTCTTTGTTGAGTGTTGCAGTCATTTCAGTCGCTGTTGTAGCTGACATGTAATAGTGTTGAGTCATTCACATGCATAACAACTCTGGCTTTCCTCAAAGCCAGTGGCATGTCGTTAGTAAAAATGTAAAAAGCAAGGGGCCTAAACATGAATATGAATCTGCAGAGCATGAATCTGACGGACATGTCCTTTCCCATTAAGTAAAGGGATATGATTATTATTATTATTTAATTTTTTTACATTTCCTGCATTGCATCAGGGTGGTTCAGGGTGATCAAATTGAGATCCTACATCTGTATACAGTGCACCGCTACTTTAGACTGGGGAAAGCTAGTGCTGTGTAGTGCGCTGTGTAGTGCGCTGTAGTGCGCTGTGTAGTGCGCTGTGTAGTGTGCTGTGTAGTGTGCTGTGTAGTGCGCTGTGTAGTGCGCTGTGTAGTGCGCTGTGTAGTATGCTGTGTAGTGTGCTGTGTAGTGCGCTGTGTAGTGTGCTGTGTAGTATGCTGTGTAGTGTGCTGTGTAGTGTGCTGTGTAGTGTGCTGTGTAGTGTGCTGCAGCTGCTGTAGTGTGCTGTGTAGTGTGCTGTGTAGTGCGCTGTGTAGTGTGTGCTGTGAAGTGCGCTGTGTAGTGTGCTGTGTAGTGTGCTGTGTAGTGTGCTGTGTAGTGTGCTGTGTAGTGTGCTGTGTAGTGCGCTAGTGTGCTGTGTAGGCTATAAGGTGCCATTTGGGATGCAAGCCCTTGCACATATATTGGTTTTGTTATGTGATTTACACACACCAACGATGACCCCATAGGCCTCTATTACACATCTCTCCACCAACCAAGGACTGTGTCTCAAATGGAACCATATTCCTATATAGTGCACTACTTTTAACCACCGGGGTCTAAAGTAGTGCACTATGTTGGGAATAGGGTGCCATTTTGGGACAAACCCCCACCCAAATAAATGTTAATCCCAAACGGGTAAACAGATACTAGAAGTACTGATTTGCTAATCGATACTGAGTGTTTCTGTGTCAAAGGCTTTCATTAGAATGGCTCATAAATAATGACTTTTAGAAAGAGAAGCCACCGGAACAAAAAATACAATAATGTCCAATAGTGTTGCTGTGTTGTAAAGGGAGTCCCCTTACCCTCGTCTCATCAGCTGGCTCATCTAGTCCTGAGGATATGGAATAACACTACACTGTGAATACATCCCAAATGGCACCCTATTACCTACTGTATATAGTGCACTACTATCGACCAGAGCCCATTATGCTTTGGCAAAAAGTAGTGCACTACGTAGGGAATATGAGGCGATTTGGGACTCATATCGCGCTTTCTGTCACAGGACGGAGAGTTGATCCCCTTAAGAAAGATAATGTATTGAATTTCAGAGGAGAAGAAATGCAATTGGTTTTTTAATGGAATCTTTAAGTATTAAAATTGCATTTTTCAGTAGATTGTAAACCCGTCTGTTGCTGTCTGAATATAGAAACAAGGAGACAGAGCAGCCTGTGGTGAAATGCTTCTGTACAAGATGTTTTCTTGTTTTGAATATATTTTGTCAGCAATCAGTACCGTTATATCAGAGTCATGATATCAATACCAGGATATCAGTACCATGATATCAATACCAGGATATCACTACCAGGATATCACTACCATGATATCAGTACCATGATATCAATACCAGGATATCACTACCAGGATATCAGTACCATGATATCAATACCAGGATATCACTACCAGGATATGAGTACCATGATATCAATACCAGAATATCACTACCAGGATATGAGTACCATGATATCAGTACCATGACATCAATACCAGGATATCAGTACCATGATATCAATACCAGGATATCACTACCATGATATCAGTACCATGATATCAATACCAGGATATCACTACCAGGATATGAGTACCATGATATCAATACCAGGATATCACTACCAGGATATGAGTACCATGATATCAGTACCATGACATCAATACCAGGATATCAGTACCATGATATCAATACCAGGATATCAGTACTGTGATATCAGCACCATAATATCAATACCAAAACATCAATACTGTGATATCAGTACCATGATATCAGTACCAAAACATCAATACTGTGATATCAGTACCATGATATCAATACCGTGATATCAGTACCATGATAACAGTACCAAAATATCAATACTGTGATTTCAGTACTGTGATATCAGTACCATGATAACAGTACCATGATAACAGTACCAAAATATCAATACTGTGATTTCAGTACTGTGATATCAGTATCATGATAGCAGTAGCATAATATCAGTACCATGATATCAGTACTGTGATATCAGTACCGTGATATCAGTATCATGATATCAGTACCATAATATCAGTACCATGATATCAGTACCGTGATATCAGTACCGTGATATCAGTACCATGATAACAGTACCATAATATCAGTGCCATGATATCAGTGCCATGATAACAGCACCACAATATCAGTACCGTGATAGCAGTACCATGATAACAGTACCACAATATCAGTACCGTGATATCAGTACCATGATAACAGTACCGTAATATCAATACTGTGATTTCAGTACTGTGATATCAGTATCATGATAGCAGTACCACAATATCAGTACAGTGATATCAGTACCATAATATCAGTACCGTGATATCAGTACCATAATATCAGTACCATGATATCAGTACCTATAATAACAGTACCACAATATCAGTACCGTGATAGCAGTACCATGATATCAGTACCATAATATCAGTACCATGATATCAGTACCATAATATCAGTACCGTGATATCAGTACCATGATATCAGTACCATAATATCAGTACCGTGATATCAGTACCATGATATCAGTACCATAATATCAGTACAGTGATATCAGTACCATAATATCAGTACCGTGATATCAGATGCCATGATATCAGTACCATAATATCCCAGTACAGTGATATCAGTACCCAATATCAGTACATTGATAGCAGTACCGTGATATCAGTACCATGATATCAGTACCATAATATCAGTACCGTGATATCAGTACATGATATCAGTACCATAATATCAGTACCAGTGATATCAGTACCATAATATCAGTACCATAATATCAGTACCATGATATCAGTACCATAATATCAGTACCATAATATCAGTACCATAATATCAGTACCATAATATCAGTACCATGATATCAGTACCATAATATCAGTACCATGATATCAGTACCATAATATCAGTACCATAATATCAGTACCATGATATCAGTACCATAATATCAGTACCATAATATCAGTACCATAATATCAGTACCATGATATCAGTACCATGATATCAGTACCATAATATCAGTACCATGATATCAGTACCATAATATCAGTACCATAATATCAGTACCATAATAGCAGTACCATGATATCAGTACCGTAATATCAGTACCGTGATATCAGTACCATGATATCAGTACCATAATATCAGTACCGTGATATCAGTACCATAATATCAGTACCATAATATCAGTACCGTAATATAGTACCATAATATCAGTACCGTGATATCAGTACCATAATATCAGTACCGTGATATCAGTACCATAATATCAGTACCATAATATCAGTACCATAATATCAGTACCCATAATATCAGTACCATAATATCAGTACCCAGTAATATCAGTACCATGATATCAGTACCATAATATCAGTACCATAATATCAGTACCATGATATCAGTACCATAATATCAGTACCATGATATCAGTACCATAATATCAGTACCATGATATCAGTACCATGATATCAGTACCATGATATCAGTACCATGATATCATCATAATAGTACCATGTACCATAATATCAGTACCATAATATCAGTACCATGATATCAGTACCATAATATCAGTACCATAATATCAGTACCATGATATCAGTACCATGATCAGATCTATAGTCTACATATTACATGGAGCGTTTGAGTCTATGGAATATATTCTCCCTACTGACCCCTGGTGTGATTGGGCTCTCCCTCATGCAAACAGTTTGAGTCTATGGAATATATTCTCCTACTGACCCCTGGTGTGATTGGGCTCTCCCTCATGCAAACAGTTTGAGTCTATGGAATATATTCTACCTACTGACCCCCTGGTGTGATTGGGCTCTCCCTCATGCAAACAGTTTGAGTCTATGGAATATATTCTACCTACTGACCCCTGGTGTGATTCTGCTCTCCCTCATGCAAACAGTTTGAGTCTATGGAATATATTCTCCCTACTGACCCCCTGGTGTGATTGGGCTCTCCCTCATGCAAACAGTTTGAGTCTATGGAATATATTCTCCCTACTGACCCCCTGGTGTGATTGGGCTCTCCCTCATGCAAACAGTTTGAGTCTATGGAATATATTCTCCCTATACTGACCCCTGGGTGATTGGGCTCTCCCTCATGCAAACAGTTTGAGTCTATGGAATATATTCTCCTATACTGACCCCTGGTGTGATTCTGCTCTCCCTCATGCAAACAGTTTGAGTCCATGGAATATATTCTCCCTATACTGACCCCCTGGTGTGATTGGGCTCTCCCTCATGCAAACAGTTTGAGTCTATGGAATATATTCTCCCTATACTGACCCCCTGGTGTGATTGGGCTCTCCCTCATGCAAACAGTTTGAGTCTATGGAATATATTCTCCCTATACTGACACCCTGGTGTGATTTGGGCTCTCCCTCATGCAAACAGTTTGAGTCTATGGAATATATTCTCCCTATACTGACCCCCTGGTGTGATTGGGCTCTCCCTCATGCAAACAGTTTGAGTCTATGGAATATATTCTCCCTATACTGACCCCCTGGTGTGATTGGGCTCTCCCTCATGCAAACAGTTTGAGTCTATGGAATATATTCTCCCTATACTGACCCCCTGGTGTGATTGGGCTCTCCCTCATGCAAACAGTTTGAGTCTATGGAATATATTCTCCCTATACTGACCCCCTGGTGTGATTGGGCTCTCCCTCATGCAAACAGTTTGAGTCTATGGAATATATTCTCCTATACTGACCCCTGGTGTGATTGGGCTCTCCCTCATGCAAACAGTTTGAGTCTATGGAATATATTCTCCCTACTGACCCCCTGGTGTGATTGGGCTCTCCCTCATGCAAACAGTTTGAGTCTATGGAATATATTCTCCCTATACTGACCCCCTGGTGTGATTGGGCTCTCCCTCATGCAAACAGTTTGAGTCTATGGAATATATTCTCCCTATACTGACCCCCTGGTGTGATTGGGCTCTCCCTCATGCAAACAGTTTGAGTCTATGGAATATATTCTCCCTATACTGACCCCCTGGTGTGATTGGGCTCTCCCTCATGCAAACAGTTTGAGTCTATGGAATATATTCTCCTATACTGACCCCTGGTGTGATTGGGCTCTCCCTCATGCAAACAGTTTGAGTCTATGGAATATATTCTCCCTATACTGACCCCCTGGTGTGATTGGGCTCTCCCTCATGCAAACAGTTTGAGTCCATGGAATATATTCTCCCTATACTGATTGGGCTCTCCCCCTGGTGTGATGACCCCTGGTGTGATTGGGCTCTCCCTCATGCAAACAGTTTGAGTCTATGGAATATATTCTCCCTATACTGACCCCTGGTGTGATTGGGCTCTCCTCATGCAAACAGTTTGAGTCTATGGAATATATTCTCCTATACTGACCCCTGGTGTGATTGGGCTCTCCCTCATGCAAACAGTTTGAGTCTATGGAATATATTCTCCCTATACTGACCCCTGGTGTGATTGGGCTCTCCTCATGCAAACAGTTTGAGTCCATGGAATATATTCTCCCTATACTGACCCCTGGTGTGATTCTGCTCTCCCTCATGCAAACAGTTTGAGTCTATGGAATATATTCTCCCTATACTGACCCCCTGGTGTGATTGGGCTCTCCCTCATGCAAACAGTTTGAGTCTATGGAATATATTCTCCCTATACTGACCCCTGGTGTGATTCTGCTCTCCCTCATGCAAACAGTTTGAGTCTATGGAATATATTCTCCCTATACTGACACCCTGGTGTGATTTGGGCTCTCCCTCATGCAAACAGTTTGAGTCTATGGAATATATTCTCCTATACTGACCCCTGGTGTGATTGGGCTCTCCCTCATGCAAACAGTTTGAGTCTATGGAATATATTCTCCCTATATTGACCCCCCTGGTGTGATTGGGCTCTCCCTCATGCAAACATTTACACAACACGATCACAGCGTTCATTATTCATATAGTTTGATGTACACTGAGTGTACAAAACATGACGAACACCTGCTCTTTCCATGACACAGACTGACCAGGTGAATCCAGGTGAAAGCTATGATCCCTTATTGATGTCACCTGTTATATCCACTTCAAACAGTGTAGATGAAGGGGAGGAGACGGGTTAAAGAAGCCTTGAGACAATTGAGACGTGGATTTGTGTGTGTGTGCTATTTAGACGGTGAATTAGCAAGACAAAATATTTAATGGTATGGTGGTAGGTGCCAGGCGCACCGGTTTGTTTCAAGAACTGCAGTGCTACTGGGTTTACAATTACAAAGTGTTTTCTGTTTACAATTATTTTAGAATACCGGCTATAAATTGATCTCTGAATGTGCATAAGTTACCAAACCACTCTGTCCTGTTGCGTTACAATCTAAGGATTCCAGGCGTATGTTTTCTTCCTGGCTGTGATGTCGGGTTCAACCAGGACTTGATGGACAGTCGGGAAGAGCGAATTAAAATTGTAGGAGGGACATCCCAGCATCAAGTGGTGTCAGATTTCACATCCTGCTTCACACAGGCAGAGGAAACAATATCCTGTGTCCTTGTGAATCAGGGCTACCACTCAATGCAAGCCATTTCCATCTACCGAGTCCACAGACCAATTTAAACCCGAAAATGTCACTTGGAACAGTTACCAGAACCACACAGGTTACCAGTTACCAGAACCACACTGGTTACCAGTTACTAGAACCACACAGTTTACCAGTTAGCAGAACCACACAGGTTACCAGTTACCAGAACCACACAGGTTACCAGTTACCAGAACCACACAGGTTACCAGTTACCAGAACCACACTGGTCCCCTAAACAGGGACTTTACACTCAGTGTGTATGTATACCAGTTACCAGAACCACACAGTTTACCAGTTACCAGAACCACACAGGTTACCAGTTACCAGAACCACACTGGTCCCCAGAAACACTGGGACTTTACACTCAGTGTGTATGTATACCTGTTACCAGAACCACTGGTCCCTAAACAGGGTTTACCAGTTACCAGAACCACACAGTTTACCTGTTACCAGAACCACACAGTTTACCAGTTACCAGAACCACACTGGTCCCCTAAACAGGGACTTTACACTCAGTGTGTATGTATACCAGTTACCAGAACCACACAGTTTACCAGTTACCAGAACCACACTGGTTACCAGAACCATTTACCAGAACCAAACAGGTTACCAGTTACCAGAAACACAGTTTACAGTTACAGGTTACCAGTTACCAGAACCACAGTTACCAGTTTATCAGTTACTAGAACCACACAGTTTACCAGTTACCAGAACCACACAGGTTACCAGTTACCAGAACCACACTGGTTATCAGTTACCAGAACCACACAGGTTACCAGTTACCAGAACCACACAGGTTACCAGTTACCAGAACCACACAGGTTACCAGTTACCAGAACCACACAGGGTTACCAGTTACCAGTTACCAGAACCACACAGGTTACCAGTTACCAGAAACACACATGTTACCAGTTACCAGTTACAGAACCACACAGGTTACCAGTTACCAGAACCACACAGGTTACCAGTTACCAGAACCACACAGGTTACCAGTTACCAGAACCACACAGGTTACCAGTTACCAGAACCACACAGGTTACCAGTTACCAGAACCACACAGGTTACCAGTTACCAGAACCACACAGGTTACCAGTTTCCAGAACCACACAGGTTACCAGTAACCAGAACCACACTGGTTACCAGTTACTAGAACCACACATGTTACCAGTTACCAGAACCACACTGGCTATCAGTTACCAGAACCACACTGGTTCCCTAAACAGGGGACTTTACATGAAAGCGGTTTAATGTTTTGTACACTCAGTTTGTATGCTTCCAAAGCACACTATACCCGTTTTTAGGCATTTCCTTACTAACACAGTGGTGCTGATTGGGTAAGCAGCATCTCCTCTTAGTGTGTAAAACACCAACATGGCCCCACTCTTCCCCGTTCCTCAAAGTTTACAGCAGGGGCACAAGAGACCACAGGTCCTCATTAATTATTTAGCATTATGTAACAAGGTTTTCCAATGCAGTGACTCAACGACAGTATGGCGTGGGACCTTCCATAGGAGTGTGTGTGTGTGTGTGTGTGTGTGTGTGTGTGTGTGTGTGTGTGTGTGTGTGTGTGTGTGTGTGTGTGTGTGTGTGTGTGTGTGTGTGTGTGTGTGTGTGTGTGTGTGTGTGTGTGTGTGTGTGTGTGTGCGTGCGTGCGTGTGTGTGTGTGTGTGCGTGTGTGTGCGCGTGTGTGTGTGTGTGTTGTGTGTGCGTGTGTGTGTGAAACCCTGCTGAGAACAGTGATATACAGTACCATTGGTCACTATAACAACCCACTTGTGTTGTGAGTTCTGATGAATTTTTTATGGACATATTACAACCTTTCTTCTTCATCATCTGTTTACACAAAGCTGTGAGGCTGCAGGGTGATATGAATCAAGCATGGTGACTCCCAACAACACTGTGAGGCTGCAGGGTGATATGAATCAAGCATGGTGACTCCCAACAACACTGTGAGGCTGCAGGGTGATATGAATCAAGCATGGTGACTCCCAACAACACTGTGAGGCTGCAGGGTGATATGAATCAAGCATGGTGACTCCCAACAACACTGTGAGGCTGCAGGGTGATATGAATCAAGCATGGTGACTCCCAACAACACTGTGAGGCTGCAGAGTGATATGAATCAAGCATGGTGACTCCCAACAACACTGTGAGGCTGCAGGGTGATATGAATCAAGCATGGTGACTCCCAACAACACTGTGAGGCTGCAGAGTGATATGAATCAAGCATGGTGACTCCCAACAACACTGTGAGGCTGCAGAGTGATATGAATCAATCATGGTGAATCCCAACAACACTGTGAGGCTGCAGGGTGATATGAATCAAACATGGTGAATCCCAACAACACTGTGAGGCTGCAGGGTGATATGAATCAATCATGGTGAATCCCAACAACACTGTGAGGCTGCAGGGTGATATGAATCAATCATGGTGAATCCCAACAACACTGTGAGGCTGCAGGGTGATATGAATCAAGCATGGTGAATCCCAACAACACTGTGAGGCTGCAGAGTGATATGAATCAATCATGGTGAATCCCAACAACACTGTGAGGCTGCAGGGTGATATGAATCAATCATGGTGAATCCCAACAGCACTGTGAGGCTGCAGGGGATATGAATCATGGTGAATCCCAACAACACTGTGAGACTGCAGGGGGATATGAATCATGGTGAATCCCAACAACACTGTGAGGCTGCAGGGTGATATGAATCAATCATGGTGAATCCCAACAACACTGTGAGGCTGCAGGGGGATATGAATCATGGTGAATCCCAACAACACTGTGAGGCTGCAGAGTGATATGAATCATGGTGAAGTTTCAGTAGTAAGAGGATAGAAGGTAATCTCCATTGCATTTACACAGGGAGAGATTAGAGGGAAGTGGATGGTTGTCCCAAATGGCACCCTATTCCCTAGTGAATAGGGTGCCATAGTAGTGGGCTATGTAGTGAATAGGGTGCCATAGTAGTGGACTATGTAGTGAATAGGGTGCCATTTGGGATGCGTCCTTGGTCTTCTTCTTCCTCTGTTTTCTGGACACTTTCAAATGTCATCTGTTGTGACATCGTTCTACATATTCTGATGGTGTTACTGCTGAATGGAGTGGTAACATATTGTGATGTTCTAGTGAAGCTGAATGGGTGCCATATTGTGATTTGGTGTTACTGCTGAATCTAGGGTCATATTGTTGATCTGTTTTCTGAATGGAGATGGTAACACTTTCAAATGTCATCTGAATGTGACATATTCTCTGATATTCTGATGGTGTTACTGCTGAATGGAGATAGAGGGTAACATATTGTGATGTTCTGATGGTGTTACAGCTGAATGGAGATAGAGGGTAACATATTGTGAACATATTGTGATGTTCATATTGTGATGTTCTGATGGTGTTACGGCAGTAACTGAATGGAGATAGAGGGTAACATATTGTGATGTTGCTGAATGGGATAGAGGTAACATAATGTTCACGGCTGAATGGAGATAGAGGTAACATATTGTGATGTTCTGATGGTGTTACAGCTGAATGGAGATAGAGGGTAACATATTGTGATGTTCTGATGGTGTAACAGCTGAATGGAGATAGAGGGTAACATATTGTGATGTTCTGATGGTGTTACAGCTGAATGGAGATAGAGGGTAACATATTGTGATGTTCTGATGGTGTTACAGCTGAATGGAGATAGAGGGTAACATATTGTGATGTTCTGATGGTGTTACAGCTGAATGGAGATAGAGGGTAACATACATATTGTGATGTTAACTGATGGATGTTACAGCTGAATGGAGATAGAGGGTAACATATTGTGATGTTCTGATGGTGTTACAGCTGAATGGAGATAGAGGGTAACATATTGTGATGTTCTGATGGTGTTACAGCTGAATGGAGATAGAGGGTAACATATTGTGATGTTCTGATGGTGTTACAGCTGAATGTTACAGCTGAATGGAGGGTAACATATTGTGATGTTCTGATGGGTACAGCTGAATGGAGATAGATATTGTGATGTTCTGATGGTGTTACGGCTGAATGGAGATAGAGGGTAACATATTGTGATGTTCTGATGGTGTTACAGCTGAATGGAGATAGAGGGTAACATATTGTGATGTTCTGATGGTGTAACAGCTGAATGGAGATAGAGGGTAACATATTGTGATGTTCTGTTCTGATATCCAGAAGTTATTTTCCGTAACAAGAGCCTGCAGCAACAACATTATGAACAAAATAAGTTAGAAACAATGTGAAACAAACACACAAAATAGCACAATTGTCTAGGATCTTGTGAAATGGCAGCCGTCCCTTCTGGTGCCATTACTACACCAGTAATACTGTCATGCAGGTTTTCACCAGTGGTAGTAGGAAGCTTCTACGTTCCTTCAACAAAGAAACAGTAAATGCTTTTAGAAGGATGCAGTAGTTTAAACCAATCAATCAATCAATCAATCAATCAATCAAGTTTCAATCAATCAGGTAGTTTAAACCAATCAAGTTTAAACCAATCAATCAATCAATCAATCAGGTAGTTTAAACCAATCAATCAATCAAGTTTCAATCAATCAGGTCAGTTTAAATCAATCAATCAATCAGGTAGTTTAAAAACCAATCAATCAATCAATCAGGTAGTTTAAATCAATCAATCAATCAATCAGGTAGTTTAAACCAATCAATCAATCAGGTAGTTTAAAAATCAATCAATCAATCAATCAATCAGGTAGTTTAAACCAATCAATCAATCAGGTAGTTTAAACCAATCAATCAATCAGGTAGTTTAAACCAATCAACCAATCAGGTAGTTTAAACCAATCAATCAATCAATCAATCAGGTAGTTTAAACCAATCAATCAATCAATCAATCAGGTAGTTTAAACAATCAATCAATCAATCAATCAATCAATCAATCAGGTAGTTTAAACCAATCAATCAATCAATCAATCAGGTAGTTTAAACCAATCAATCAATCAATCAATCAGGTAGTTTAAACCAATCAACCAATCAGGTAGTTTAAACCAATCAATCAATCAATCAATCAATCAATCAATCAGGTAGTTTAAACCAATCAATCAATCAATCAATCAATCAGGTAGTTTAAACCAATCAACCAATCAGGTAGTTTAAACCAATCAACCAATCAGGTAGTTTAAACCAATCAATCAATCAGGTAGTTTAAACCAATCAACCAATCAATCGGGTAGTTTAAACCAATCAATCAATCAGGTAGTTTAAACCAATCAACCAATCAATCGGGTAGTTTAAACAATCAATCAATCAATCAATCAATCAATCAGGTAGTTTAAACCAATCAATCAATCAATCAATCAGGTAGTTTAAACCAATCAATCAATCAATCAATCAGGTAGTTTAAACCAATCAATCAATCAATCAATCAATCAATCAGGTAGTTTAAACCAATCAATCAATCAATCAATCAGGTAGTTTAAACCAATCAACCAATCAGGTAGTTTAAACCAATCAATCAATCAATCAATCAATAGTTTAAACAAGTTTAAATCAATCAATCAATCAATCAATCAGGTAGTTTAAACCAATCAACCAATCAGGTAGTTTAAACCAATCAACCAATCAGGTAGTTTAAACCAATCAATCAATCAGGTAGTTTAAACCAATCAACCAATCAATCGGGTAGTTTAAACCAATCAATCAATCAGGTAGTTTAAACCAATCAACCAATCAATCGGGTAGTTTAAACCAATCAACCAATCAATCGGGTAGTTTAAACCAATCAACCAATCAATCGGGTAGTTTAAACCAATCAACCAATCAATCGGGTAGTTTAAACCAATCAACCAATCAATCGGGTAGTTTAAACCAATCAATCAATCAGGTAGTTTAAATCAATCAATCAGGTAGTTTAAACCAATCAATCAATCAGGTAGTTTAAACCAATCAATCAATCGGGTAGTTTAAACCAACAATCAACCAATCAATCAATCGGGTAGTTTAAACCAATCAACCAATCAATCGGGTAGTTTAAACCAATCAACCAATCAATTGGGTAGTTTAAACCAATCAATCAATCAGGTAGTTTAAACCAATCAATCAATCAGGAAGTTTAAACCAATCAACCAATCAGGTAGTTTAAACCCTTTTTAGACTTTGATGACCTTTTCTAAAAGGAAGTTTCTGTCTTTCAGAGAAGTAGATGAATAACATATGTCTGAGACTCTATATGTCGTAGACAGCACCCAGAGCTGGTGTCCCTATGGGCTCTGGTCAAATGTAATGCACTATATAGGGAACAGGGTTACCGTGGCTACCCATCACTCCGACCTACTGAGGTTTCTTATTCACCATCAGTCTGGATTAGCCTTCCTCCCTGACACATTCCGACCGTTCTGATTGGTCCTAGAAATCGATGGGTTGGACCAGAGCCGGCGTATATATATTATGACGTCATCAACTTTGATTCTCTGATTGGTTAGATTCTCTGATTGGTTAGAGTCCATCCAATCGCTGATTGATTCTTTTTTAATGTTTTAATTGTACAATGCCCCTCATATGGAAATTCACACAAACTACTTCTAGGACGGCAGTTTCAAACAGAATGTATATAGAGATCGATAGAATGGTGGAATTCAATTCAGGGTGAGTTGTCAGCCGATAACAGAGGAACCATTTGGGTGAGTTGTCAGCTGATAACAGAGGAACCATTTGGGTGAGTAGTCAGCTGATAACAGAGGAACCATTTGGGTGAGTAGTCAGCCGATAACAGGGGAACCATTTGGGTGAGTAGTCAGCCAATAACAGAGGAACCATTTGGGTGAGTAGTCAGCCAATAACAGGGGAACCATTTGGGTGAGTTGTCAGCCAATAACAGAGGAACCATTTGGGTGAGTTGTCAGCCGATAACAGAGGAACCATTTGGGTGAGTTGTCAGCCGATAACAGGGGAACCATTTGGGTGAGTTGTCAGCCGATAACAGGGGAACCATTTGGGTGAGTTGTCAGCCGATAACAGGGGAACCATTTGGGTGAGTTGTCAGCCGATAACAGAGGAACCATTTGGGTGAGTAGTCAGCCGATAACAGGGGAACCATTTGGGTGAGTTGTCAGCCGATAACAGAGGAACCATTTGGGTGAGTTGTCAGCCGATAACAGAGGAACCATTTGGGTGAGTTGTCAGCCGATAACAGGGGAACCATTTGGGTGAGTTGTCAGCCGATAACAGAGGAACCATTTGGGTGAGTTGTCAGCCAATAACAGAGGAACCATTTGGGTGAGTTGTCAGCCGATAACAGGGGAACCATTTGGGTGAGTAGTCAGCCGATAACAGAGGAACCATTTGGGTGAGTTGTCAGCCGATAACAGGGGAACCATTTGGGTGAGTTGTCAGCCGATAACAGAGGAACCATTTGGGTGAGTTGTCAGCCGATAACAGGGGAACCATTTGGGTGAGTAGTCAGCCGATAATAGGGGAACCATTTGGGTGAGTAGTCAGCCGATAATAGGGAACCATTTGGGTGAGTAGTCAGCCGATAATAGGGGAACCATTTGGGTGAGTAGTCAGCCGATAACAGGGGAACCATTTGGGTGAGTAGTCAGCCGATAATAGGGGAACCATTTGGGTGAGTAGTCAGCCGATAACAGAAGAACCATTTGGGTGAGTAGTCAGCCGATAACAGGGGAACCATTTGGGTGAGTAGTCAGCCGATAATAGGGGAACCATTTGGGTGAGTAGTCAGCCGATAATAGGGGAACCATTTGGGTGAGTAGTCAGCCGATAATAGGGGAACCATTTGGGTGAGTAGTCAGCCGATAACAGGGGAACCATTTGGGTGAGTAGTCAGCCGATAACAGGGGAACCATTTGGGTGAGTAGTCAGCCGATAATAGGGGAACCATTTGGGTGAGTAGTCAGCCGATAACAGAGGAACCATTTGGGTGAGTAGTCAGCCGATAACAGGGGAACCATTTGGGTGAGTTGTCAGCCGATAACAGGGGAACCATTTGGGTGAGTAGTCAGCCGATAACAGAGGAACCATTTGGGTGAGTAGTCAGCCGATAACAGGGGAACCATTTGGGTGAGTAGTCAGCCGATAACAGAGGAACCATTTGGGTGAGTAGTCAGCCGATAACAGGGGAACCATTTGGGTGAGTAGTCAGCCGATAACAGAGGAATCATTTGGGTGAGTAGTCAGCCGATAACAGGGGAACCATTTGGGTGAGTTGTCAGCCAATAACAGAGGAACCATTTGGGTGAGTAGTCAGCCGATAACAGAGGAACCATTTGGGTGAGTCGTCAGCCGATAACAGAGGAACCATTTGGGTGAGTAGTCAGCCGATAACAGGGGAACCATTTGGGTGAGTAGTCAGCCGATAACAGGGGAACCATTTGGGTGAGTTGTCAGCCGATAACAGAGGAACCATTTGGGTGAGTAGTCAGCCGATAATAGGGGAACCATTTGGGTGAGTAGTCAGCCGATAACAGAGGAACCATTTGGGTGAGTAGTCAGCCGATAACAGGGGAACCATTTGGGTGAGTAGTCAGCCGATAACAGGGAACCATTTGGGTGAGTAGTCAGCCGATAACAGGGGAACCATTTGGGTGAGTAGTCAGCCGATAACAGGGGAACCATTTGGGTGAGTTGTCAGCCGATAACAGGGGAACCATTTGGGTGAGTAGTCAGCCGATAACAGGGGAACCATTTGGGTGAGTCGTCAGCCGATAACAGAGGAACCATTTGGGTGAGTAGTCAGCTGATAACAGAGGAACCATTTGGGTGAGTAGTCAGCCGATAACAGGGGAACCATTTGGGTGAGTAGTCAGCTGATAACAGGGAACCATTTGGGTGAGTAGTCAGCCGATAACAGGGGAACCATTTGGGTGAGTAGTCAGCCGATAACAGGGGAACCATTTGGGTGAGTTGTCAGCCGATAACAGGGGAACCATTTGGGTGAGTTGTCAGCCGATAACAGAGGAACCATTTGGGTGAGTTGTCAGCCGATAACAGGGGAACCATTTGGGTGAGTTGTCAGCCGATAACAGAGGAACCATTTGGGTGAGTTGTCAGCCGATAACAGAGGAACCATTTGGGTGAGTTGTCAGCCGATAACAGAGGAACCATTTGGGTGAGTTGTCAGCCGATAACAGAGGAACCATTTGGGTGAGTCGTCAGCCGATAACAGAGGAACCATTTGGGTGAGTTGTCAGCCGATAACAGAGGAACCATTTGGGTGAGTTGTCAGCCAATAACAGAGGAACCATTTGGGTGAGTAGTCAGCTGATAACAGAGGAACCATTTGGGTGAGTTGTCAGCCAATAACAGAGGAACCATTTGGGTGAGTAGTCAGCTGATAACAGAGGAACCATTTGGGTGAGTAGTCAGCCGATAACAGGGGAACCATTTGGGTGAGTTGTCAGCCAATAACAGAGGAACCATTTGGGTGAGTAGTCAGCTGATAACAGAGGAACCATTTGGGTGAGTAGTCAGCCGATAACAGGGGAACCATTTGGGTGAGTTGTCAGCCGATAACAGAAGAACCATTTGGGACGCTGCCATAGTATTCTATGAGCCTTTACCTCCTCCGTTTCCAGTCCTGACTGAGGAGGAGGTTTTCACACATCCATTTATGTCAGAGTGATTGTTTGGAGAGAAACTGTTTGTTCAGTGGGGAGAATCTACTAGGGATGGATGGTAAAAAAGGGTTTTCTGGAGGCTGGCACTTACTGCCAGGACTCGTTCTTTTGAGGATATCTCTCTTTTTCATCCTCTGTTTATGAGACCTGCAAAGTATAGACCAAATCCCTTACAGGGAGCCTCTCTCTGTTCAGGAGACCTGCTAAGAACACACCACATCCCTGACAGGGAGACTCTCTCTGTTGAGGAGACCTGCTAAGAACACACCACATCCCTGACAGGAGACTCTCTCTGTTTAGAGGACCAGCCAAGAACACACCACATCCCTTACAGGGAGACTCTCTCTGGTCAGGAGACCTGCTAAGAACACACCAAATCCCTGACAGGGAGCCTCTCTCTGTTCAGGAGACCTGCTAAGAACACACCACATCCCTGACAGGGAGACTCTCTCTGTTTAGAGGACCAGCCAAGAACACACCACATCCCTTACAGGGAGACTCTCTCTGTTTAGAGGACCAGCCAAGAACACACCACATCCCTTACAGGGAGCCTCTCTCTGTTCAGGAGACCTGCTAAGAACACACCACATCCCTGACAGGGAGACTCTCTCTGTTTAGAGGACCAGCCAAGAACACACCAAATCCCTTACAGGGGCCATGCCATAATGACGTGCAGCTAGCTGATGGTTGAGTAAGAGTCAGCCATGTGCACAGATAGGGCTCTACCCTTCCAGTCTCCAAAGTGCCCTTTAGGGGGTGGTATAATTTACCCCCAAAATCGTTGTCAAGTCCCCCAATATTAACAATACTGCCACAGCAGCATAACATTAGATTAACAACATTTGATTTAGCCTACATCATCATCATTATTCAGTCTGGTTGACTGATATGTTCAGCAGAGAGACAGAAAGACATCAGTCTGGTTGACTGATTAGTTCAGCAGAGAGACAGAAAGACATCGGTCTGGTTGACTGATATGTTCAGCAGAGAGACAGAAAGACATCAGTCTGGTTGACTGATATGTTCAGCAGAGAGACAGAAAGACATCGGTCTGGTTGACTGATATGTTCAGCAGAGAGACAGAAAGACATCGGTCTGGTTGACTGATAAGTTCAGCAGAGAGACAGAAAGACATCGGTCTGGTTGACTGATATGTTCAGTAGAGAGAGACAGAAAGACATCGGTCTGGTTGACTGATATGTTCAGCAGAGAGACACAGACAGAAAGACATCGGTCTGGTTGACTGATATGTTCAGCAGAGAGAGACAGAAAGACATTGGTCTGGTTGACTGAAATGTTCAGCAGAGACAGAAAGACATCGGTCTGGTTGACTGATATGTTCAGCAGAGAGACAGAAAGACATCGGTCTGGTTGACTGATATGTTCAGCAGAGACAGAAAGACATCGGTCTGGTTGACTGATATGTTCAGCAGAGAGACAGAAAGACATCGGTCTGGTTGACTGATATGTTCAGCAGAGACACAGACAGAAAGACATCGGTCTGGTTGACTGATATGTTCAGCAGAGAGACACAGACAGAAAGACATCGGTCTGGTTGACTGATATGTTCAGCAGAGAGACACAGACAGAAAGACATCGGTCTGGTTGACTGATATGTTCAGCAGAGAGACAGAAAGACATCGGTCTGGTTGACTGATATGTTCAGCAGAGAGACAGAAAGACATTGTTCTGGTTGACTGATATGGTCAGTAGAGACAGAAAGACATCGGTCTGGTTGACTGATATGATCAGCAGAGAGAGACAGAAAGACATCGGTCTGGTTGACTGATATGTTCAGCAGAGAGACACAGACAGACATCGGTCTGGTTGACTGATATGTTCAGCAGAGAGACAGACAGACATCGGTCTGGTTGACTGATATGTTCAGCAGAGAGACAGAAAGACATCGGTCTGGTTGACTGATATGTTCAGCAGAGAGACAGAAAGACATCGGTCTGGTTGACTGATATGTTCAGCAGAGAGAGACAGAAAGACATCGGTCTGGTTGACTGATATGTTCAGCAGAGAGACACAGAAAGACATCGGTCTGGTTGACTGATATGTTCAGCAGAGAGACAGAAAGACATCGGTCTGGTTGACTGATATGTTCAGCAGAGAGACACAGACAGAAAGACATCGGTCTGGTTGACTGATATGTTCAGCAGAGAGACACAGACAGAAAGACATCGGTCTGGTTGACTGATATGTTCAGCAGAGAGACAGAAAGACATCGGTCTGGTTGACTGATATGTTCAGCAGAGAGACAGAAAGACATCGGTCTGGTTGACTGATATGTTCAGCAGAGAGACACAGACAGAAAGACATCGGTCTGGTTGACTGATATGTTCAGCAGAGAGACACAGACAGAAAGACATCGGTCTGGTTGACTGATATGTTCAGCAGAGAGACACAGACAGAAAGACATCGGTCTGGTTGACTGATATGTTCAGCAGAGAGACAGAAAGACATCGGTCTGGTTGACTGATATGTTCAGCAGAGAGACAGAAAGACATTGTTCTGGTTGACTGATATGGTCAGTAGAGACAGAAAGACATCGGTCTGGTTGACTGATATGATCAGCAGAGAGAGACAGAAAGACATCGGTCTGGTTGACTGATATGTTCAGCAGAGAGACACAGACAGACATCGGTCTGGTTGACTGATATGTTCAGCAGAGAGACAGACAGACATCGGTCTGGTTGACTGATATGTTCAGCAGAGAGACAGAAAGACATCGGTCTGGTTGACTGATATGTTCAGCAGAGAGACAGAAAGACATCGGTCTGGTTGACTGATATGTTCAGCAGAGAGAGACAGAAAGACATCGGTCTGGTTGACTGATATGTTCAGCAGAGAGACACAGAAAGACATCGGTCTGGTTGACTGATATGTTCAGCAGAGAGACAGAAAGACATCGGTCTGGTTGACTGATATGTTCAGCAGAGAGACACAGACAGAAAGACATCGGTCTGGTTGACTGATATGTTCAGCAGAGAGACACAGACAGAAAGACATCGGTCTGGTTGACTGATATGTTCAGCAGAGAGACAGAAAGACATCGGTCTGGTTGACTGATATGTTCAGCAGAGAGACAGAAAGACATCGGTCTGGTTGACTGATATGTTCAGCAGAGAGACAGAAAGACATCGGTCTGGTTGACTGATATGATCAGCAGAGAGAGACAGAAAGACATCGGTCTGGTTGACTGATATGTTCAGCAGAGAGACACAGACAGACATCGGTCTGGTTGACTGATATGATCAGCAGAGAGACAGAAAGACATCGGTCTGGTTGACTGATATGATCAGCAGAGAGACAGAAAGACATCGGTCTGGTTGACTGATATGATCAGCAGAGAGAGACAGAAAGACATCGGTCTGGCTGACTGATATGTTCAGCAGAGAGACAGAAAGACATCGGTCTGGTTGACTGATATGTTCAGCAGAGAGACAGAAAGACATCGGTCTGGTTGACTGATATGTTCAGCAGAGAGAGACAGAAAGACATCGGTCTGGTTGACTGATATGTTCAGCAGAGAGACAGAAAGACATCGGTCTGGTTGACTGATATGTTCAGCAGAGAGACAGAAAGACATCGGTCTGGTTGACTGATATGTTCAGCAGAGAGACAGAAAGACATTCGGTCTGGTTGACTGATATGTTCAGCAGAGAGACACAGAAAGACATTGGTCTGGTTGACTGATATGTTCAGCAGAGAGACACAGAAAGACATCGGTCTGGTTGACTGATATGTTCAGCAGAGAGAGACAGAAAGACATCAGTCTGGTTGACTGATATGTTCAGCAGAGAGACAGAAAGACATTGGTCTGGTTGACTGATATGGTCAGTAGAGAGACAGACAGACATCGGTCTGGTTGACTGATATGTTCAGCAGAGAGAGACAGAAAGACATCGGTCTGGTTGACTGATATGTTCAGCAGAGAGACAGAAAGACATCGGTCTGGTTGACTGATATGTTCAGCAGAGAGACAGAAAGACATCGGTCTGGTTGACTGATATGTTCAGCAGAGAGACACAGACAGACATCGGTCTGGTTGACTGATATGTTCAGCAGAGAGACAGACAGACATCGGTCTGGTTGACTGATATGTTCAGCAGAGAGACAGAAAGACATCGGTCTGGTTGACTGATATGTTCAGCAGAGAGAGACAGAAAGACATCGGTCTGGTTGACTGATATGTTCAGCAGAGAGACAGAAAGACATCGGTCTGGTTGACTGATATGTTCAGCAGAGAGAGACAGAAAGACATCGGTCTGGTTGACTGATATGTTCAGCAGAGAGACACAGACAGAAATCGGTCTGGTTGACTGATATGATCAGCAGAGAGACAGAAAGACATCGGTCTGGTTGACTGATATGATCAGCAGAGAGAGACAGAAAGACATCGGTCTGGTTGACTGATATGTTCAGCAGAGAGACACAGACAGACATCGGTCTGGTTGACTGATATGTTCAGCAGAGAGACAGACAGACATCGGTCTGGTTGACTGATATGTTCAGCAGAGAGACAGAAAGACATCGGTCTGGTTGACTGATATGTTCAGCAGAGAGAGACAGAAAGACATCGGTCTGGTTGACTGATATGTTCAGCAGAGAGACAGAAAGACATCGGTCTGGTTGACTGATATGTTCAGCAGAGAGAGACAGAAAGACATCGGTCTGGTTGACTGATATGTTCAGCAGAGAGACACAGACAGAAATCGGTCTGGTTGACTGATATGATCAGCAGAGAGACAGAAAGACATCGGTCTGGTTGACTGATATGATCAGCAGAGAGAGACAGAAAGACATCGGTCTGGTTGACTGATATGTTCAGCAGAGAGACACAGACAGACATCGGTCTGGTTGACTGATATGATCAGCAGAGAGACAGAAAGACATCGGTCTGGTTGACTGATATGTTCAGCAGAGAGACACAGAAAGACATCGGTCTGGTTGACTGATATGTTCAGCAGAGAGACACAGAAAGACATCGGTCTGGTTGACTGATATGTTCAGCAGAGAGAGACAGAAAGACATCAGTCTGGTTGACTGATATGTTCAGCAGAGAGACAGAAAGACATTGGTCTGGTTGACTGATATGGTCAGTAGAGAGACAGAAAGACATCGGTCTGGTTGACTGATATGTTCAGCAGAGAGAGACAGAAAGACATCGGTCTGGTTGACTGATATGTTCAGCCGAGAGACAGAAAGACATCGGTCTGGTTGACTGATATGTTCAGCAGAGAGACAGAAAGACATCGGTCTGGTTGACTGATATGTTCAGCAGAGAGAGACAGAAAGACATCGGTCTGGTTGACTGATATGTTCAGCAGAGAGACAGAAAGACATCGGTCTGGTTGACTGATATGTTCAGCAGAGAGACACAGACAGACATCGGTCTGGTTGACTGATATGATCAGCAGAGAGACTGAAAGACATCGGTCTGGTTGACTGATATGATCAGCAGAGAGAGACAGAAAGACATCGGTCTGGTTGACTGATATGTTCAGCAGAGAGACACAGACAGACATCGGTCTGGTTGACTGATATGATCAGCAGAGAGACAGAAAGACATCGGTCTGGTTGACTGATATGATCAGCAGAGAGAGACAGAAAGACATCGGTCTGGTTGACTGATATGTTCAGCAGAGAGACAGAAAGACATCGGTCTGGTTGACTGATATGTTCAGCAGAGAGACAGAAAGACATCGGTCTGGTTGACTGATATGTTCAGCAGAGAGACAGAAAGACATCGGTCTGGTTGACTGATATGTTCAGCAGAGAGACACAGAAAGACATCGGTCTGGTTGACTGATATGTTCAGCAGAGAGAGACAGAAAGACATCAGTCTGGTTGACTGATATGTTCAGCAGAGAGACAGAAAGACATTGGTCTGGTTGACTGATATGGTCAGTAGAGAGACAGAAAGAAATCGGTCTGCTTGACTGATATGTTCAGCAGAGAGAGACAGAAAGACATCGGTCTGGTTGACTGATATGTTCAGCAGAGAGAGACAGAAAGACATCGGTCTGGTTGACTGATATGTTCAGCAGAGAGAGACAGAAAGACATCGGTCTGGTTGACTGATATGTTCAGCAGAGAGACAGAAAGACATCGGTCTGGTTGACTGATATGTTCAGCAGAGAGACAGAAAGACATTGGTCTGGTTGACTGATATGTTCAGCAGAGAGACAGAAAGACATCGGTCTGGTTGACTGATATGTCCAGCAGAGAGACAGAAAGACATCGGTCTGGTTGACTGATATGTTCAGCAGAGAGACAGAAAGACATCGGTCTGGTTGACTGATATGTTCAGCAGAGAGACACAGACAGAAAGACATCGGTCTGGTTGACTGATATGTTCAGCAGAGAGACACAGACAGAAAGACATCGGTCTGGTTGACTGATATGTTCAGCAGAGAGAGACAGAAAGACATCGGTCTGGTTGACTGATATGTTCAGCAGAGAGACACAGACAGACATCGGTCTGGTTGACTGATATGATCAGCAGAGAGACAGAAAGACATCGGTCTGGTTGACTGATATGATCAGCAGAGAGAGACAGAAAGACATCGGTCTGGTTGACTGATATGTTCAGCAGAGAGACACAGACAGACATCGGTCTGGTTGACTGATATGATCAGCAGAGAGACAGAAAGACATCGGTCTGGTTGACTGATATGATCAGCAGAGAGACAGAAAGACATCGGTCTGGTTGACTGATATGTTCAGCAGAGAGACAGAAAGACATCGGTCTGGTTGACTGATATGATCAGCAGAGAGAGACAGAAAGACATCGGTCTGGTTGACTGATATGTTCAGCAGAGAGACAGAAAGACATCGGTCTGGTTGACTGATATGTTCAGCAGAGAGACAGAAAGACATCGGTCTGGTTGACTGATATGTTCAGCAGAGAGACAGAAAGACATTCGGTCTGGTTGACTGATATGTTCAGCAGAGAGACACAGAAAGACATTGGTCTGGTTGACTGATATGTTCAGCAGAGAGACACAGAAAGACATCGGTCTGGTTGACTGATATGTTCAGCAGAGAGAGACAGAAAGACATCAGTCTGGTTGACTGATATGTTCAGCAGAGAGACAGAAAGACATTGTTCTGGTTGACTGATATGGTCAGTAGAGAGACAGACAGACATCGGTCTGGTTGACTGATATGTTCAGCAGAGAGAGACAGAAAGACATCGGTCTGGTTGACTGATATGTTCAGCAGAGAGACAGAAAGACATCGGTCTGGTTGACTGATATGTTCAGCAGAGAGACAGAAAGACATCGGTCTGGTTGACTGATATGTTCAGCAGAGAGACAGAAAGACATCGGTCTGGTTGACTGATATGTTCAGCAGAGAGACAGAAAGACATCAGTCTGGTTGACTGATATGTTCAGCAGAGAGACAGAAAGACATCGGTCTGGTTGACTGATATGTTCAGCAGAGAGACAGAAAGACATCGGTCTGGTTGACTGATATGTTCAGCAGAGAGAGACAGAAAGACATCGGTCTGGTTGACTGATATGTTCAGCAGAGAGACAGAAAGACATCGGTCTGGTTGACTGATATGTTCAGCAGAGAGACACAGAAAGACAGAGAGGTTATATACATTATTAAAGTGAACATTATTAAAGTGAACATTATTAAAGTGAACATTATTAAAGTGAACATTATTAAAGTGAACATTATTAAAGTGAACATTATTAAAGTGACTAGTGTTCCACTTATTAAATCATCAGTCATCAACATCAATGATCAACTGACAGCCCCGCCCTCTTTCCTGATGTCAATCACGTCTATAGGAGGCACTGTAACTAGCTTGCCCCGCCCTCTTTCCTGATGTCAATCACGTCTATAGGAGACACTGTAACTAGCTTGCCCCGCCCTCTTTCCTGATGTCAATCACGTCTATAGGAGACACTGTAACTAGCTTGCCCCGCCCTCTTTCCTGATGTCAATCACGTCTATAGGAGACACTGTAACTAGCTTGCCCCGCCCTCTTTCCTGATGTCAATCATGTCTATAGGAGACACTGTAACTAGCTTGCCCCGCCCTCTTTCCTGATGTCAATCATGTCTATGGGAGGCACTGTAACTAGCTTGCCCCACCCTCTTTCCTGATGTCAATCACGTCTATATTAGGCACTGTAACTAGCTTGCCCCGCCCTCTTTCCTGATGTCAATCATGTCTATGGGAGGCACTGTAACTAGCTTGCCCCGCCCTCTTTCCTGATGTCAATCATGTCTATGGGAGGCACTGTAACTAGCTTGCCCCGCCCTCTTTCCTGATGTCAATCATGTCTATGGGAGGCACTGAAACTAGCTTGCCCCACCCTCTTTCCTGATGTCAATCATGTCTATGGGAGGCACTGTAACTAGCTTGCCCCGCCCTCTTTCCTGATGTCAATCATGTCTATAGGAGGCACTGTAACTAGCTTGCCCCGCCCTCTTTCCTGATGTCAATCATGTCTATAGGAGACACTGTAACTAGCTTGCCCCGCCCTCTTTCCTGATGTCAATCATGTCTATGGGAGGCACTGTAACTAGCTTGCCCCGCCCTCTTTCCTGATGTCAATCACGTCTATGGGAGGCACTGTAACTAGCTTGCCCCGCCCTCTTTCCTGATGTCAATCATGTCTATGGGAGGCACTGTAACTAGCTTGCCCCACCCTCTTTCCTGATGTCAATCATGTCTATGGGAGGCACTGAAACTAGCTTGCCCCGCCCTCTTTCCTGATGTCAATCATGTCTATGGGAGGCACTGTAACTAGCTTGCCCCGCCCTCTTTCCTGATGTCAATCACGTCTATAGGAGGCACTGAAACTAGCTTGCCCCGCCCTCTTTCCTGATGTCAATCACGTCTATAGGAGGCACTGTAACTAGCTTGCCCCGCCCTCTTTCCTGATGTCAATCATGTCTATAGGAGGCACTGAAACTAGCTTGCCCCGCCCTCTTTCCTGATGTCAATCATGTCTATAGGAGGCACTGTAACTAGCTTGCCCCGCCCTCTTTCCTGATGTCAATCACGTCTATAGGAGGCACTGAAACTAGCTTGCCCCACCCTCTTTCCTGATGTCAATCATGTCTATAGGAGGC